>NW_026716295.1:0-17733 GCF_029784015.1 Lycium ferocissimum
ATCTAGACCCAATCCCTTTAAATGGATCCAGGATGGTTTGGGCCTTTTTCCTTTATTTACCTAACTGTCGCTACCAATCCCACTATGTCAATATTGAATCTATATTCAGATAGTCGTGAGGCTTTGATATTGGTTGATGTTGATGATCCTGCTCCTCCCTTGCTCAACAAGTTTCTTCTATTTTGGCTTTGATCACTTCTCCTATCAAACCCGAACTTCTCTGATGTTGGAAAGTACTGGCCAACACAACCTCGTTACTAACAGGCATGCGATGCTTATAACGGACCATACGTGTAAGACCCCGTAAGTTTGAACCCTTGAAACTAATACATATAGTTTTAGATGATATGTATTTTCTTTTAAGTTAGATTTTATAAGAATTTGGTAAATATGATTTTAGTTAGTTATTATTATTACTACTTTTGGAGATACTTTATAATATATACACGAAAAATGAGGAAATTTATAAATGAGATTTTACTTATTATAAGAATAGAAATTATGTTCTCATAAGAAAATTTATCTTTTCCCATTTTGAGAAATAATAGTACAAAAAAGTTCCACGCGGGTATGGTGGGGTCACAAGAATATTTGCATAACAATTTTGTTCTTAAAAAATGATAACAAGCTTTGGTATTAGAAGTTTCCACATGGAAAAAGTGAATTAAAAGGATAGTATTATGTGTTCAAAGTAAATGCATGAGTCAAAGCCTTTAAAGTGCAAAGGTGACACATGGAAAGTGGAAAAAGATGTCAAGCTTTGATCTTATCTTTTCTTCCTTACTAATCACGTTTTGGAAGGGTCCAAATGGTATTGTATGAGACCATACTTGATTAGGCTAAGTCCAAAAAACAAATTAGATGTATGCTTCTTAGAATGGGTAGTTCTTTGAAGAGGGTGCCAACAATTAGTGGAGAATTGTTGAGCTTTGGGGAAAGGTGTTGTTTTGGTCAGTTCCTTACGTGTAAAGGTATAGTAACCTTAAAATTGCTCGAGTTATAGTGGAGAGTTTGGGAAATCCTATTGGAGATAGGTTGTGGTTTTTGGCCTCTTTAGGCAAGGGCTATTTCCATGTCCTTGTGTTGATTTACTATTCCGTATGCGGTTGCAGCATAAACTATTACATTTGCACTTTATAAATACAGAAGAAGGTGGTTTCCAGTTGATGAATTTATAGTGCAGTTTAGGTTTATAATCTTCCTGATATCTAATCCTTTGCAGAGAAGTTTGATGGGATTTAGTGCAGTGCAAATCAACAATCGTTAAATCCCATTCTCTACATCATGCTTGAGGTGTTCGTAATAACCCATGATGATGCAGTCGTTGTTATCCATAAAATAATAAATAGAGGACCTTGGTAAGTACCTGTTCCCTTTATGCAATGTAGTAAGTAAAGAAGGCAATATTTTACAATGAAAAACTCCTTGCTCAAGGGATTAAAAAATCACGACGTACACCAAGATGATTTTAACACTAACCGAGCAAATTCAAAGTTACAACTCTATCATAAGATAAAGAATTAACTCCCATAATCCCTCACCTTTACAATAACACTTGTGCGACTAAGAACTAATTCCATAGTCCCTCAACCTTGGCAATACACCAATTGTAAACACCTCCACTTGACTAACTTTAGCCAAAAAAACTAATACACCTAGACTCACTCTAGCCTAGGTATACCACTCAGCCGCACCTCAATAATTCAACTCGTGACTAACATCGACTCCACATACACACATAATACACTTGGACAAATTCTATCCTAGTGTACCACTCAAGAGCTTGTAGAAGCAACCTTGAGACTTTAAGACACCTACACACAGCTTCCTTTAAAGAGGAAAGTTGGTTTATAGTTTTAGCACAAATGACAAAGCTCAACAGCTTGAGGACTTGAAGTATCTTCCTTTGTAAAGAGCGAGTCCTTCAATTTGTTATAGCTTTGTCTTGGATGGTACTTGAATAACCTTGTGATGGCTAAGCTTTTGTTGTGAATTTATGTTTTTTCATGACCCTTAATGTTTTGCCATCATGTTTTATCTATAGTGGGAGTATGTGCGATGGATAGAGACCACTCATTCACTTTGACCTAAAGGATGGTCCAACTCAACCTTTCAGTGTGCGTTAAAGTGGCTTCGCTTTATGGCTATCTCTGTCGACGATTGCAAGGTGCATAGATAATGAGTTACAGACAAGTCTCTATTTGGTTCTAAAACAGTTTGACAATGATCAAAACACGAACGCACTTGGAACTATCAATTTCGCCCTTTTTGATGATGACAAACTCAGCGTGTTCCAACCATCTTCCTCCCATTTGCCCCACTTGCTTCCCGACGGGGCACTCTCACCTCGAACTTTCGTGAGCACGAGCACGGCGCATTTCCACCATATTAATGGAGTGCACGGAGGTGTCCGGGGAAGTTTTGAAAGGTACCTTAGCCCCGGGAAGTACATAACAATGAAGTAAAGGATGAATTACGATCTCGTAAGTCGTAACTCGAAGGAAAATCTTGGAACCAAAGGACATGACCATTATCAAGTATGATTAATGACAAATATCATATTTGGAGAGTTTCAGAAGATTCCGGGACCAAGCAAATCAAAGAAAATAAGTTAGTCAGGAATTTAGAAAATTAGGTAGAATTTTGGAATGTAAATACGGATCAAATTTAAGTCTATCTCTAGTATATTTGTTTCAAGAAACAAACCAAAATTGAAGTTCAGGAAGTCTAGTTGCAACGCAAAACCGTTCATCAAAATGACATCGGAATAGGGAGTTATAAGCATTTCAAACATATTTCCCTCCAAGCTGCCAAATGACTCCCATGCAGTTCTACTTAGAAAGTCGGTGGAACCGACTCTTAATGGAAGTATAAATACCTTATTATTCCCCCTTTTTCATCATTTACACTTCTTGTGATCTCTAGAAACATTCACACACTTCTCTTAAACACTTATAACCCCTTAAATCAAGAATCTAACAAGATTACACAACACTAGTTCATGAAAAGTGATTGTTCTTGCTTATACTTGATGTTGTGGTGAGTTTGGTCTTGAAATAAGTTGGTGTGGCTAAATTTGTTCAAGTATAAGGTTTGTTCTTTGTCCTATCTCTTATGTTAAGTTGATTTGAAGGTTTAGCAAGTCTTAAAAGTGAAAATAGTTATGGAGGAAAGGTCATAAAGTGTTGGTGTGTAGTTGTTGAATTTATGGAGTGTTTTGAGCATTTTTTGGTGGTGTTGTCAAGCTAATTTCCATGTATATCGATGGTATCTAATGTTTTTGGTGTGTTGATGAGACTGTGCTCCTTGATTAGGAAGAAAAGAAGTGTCTATTGTTATTGTATATTGATATACTTTGGGTTGTTTGGTATCTACTTTTTGTAAGGGCAATAAAAGGAGTATTTAAGGACTTTTGTAAGTTGTTTTTGCTATTGTGGGTTGTTGTACATGATGAGGTGATTAGAGAGTACCCGTTTTACTCTAGAATCAAGTTGTTGTTGATATACGTGATATAGTAGCACCATCTAAGTCTATATATGTATTCCTTGTTATAGGAATGGCGTGCTAGTTGTAATTAGCTAGATTGTTGTATTGCTTGGCCGACTTAAAGTATGTTAAGGCCATCCTTTCTTTCATTTTGGCATGATCCTATTATATGAACGAACAAACGAGTAAGCGAGCTTCCATATTACTCTACCCTAGAAACACTAGGAGTATTTCAGTCTTTGATGTTCCTGTAGCCCTTTTATGATTGTTCCTTGACTTCTTAAGTCCCGAAGGAGCACCTATAGGTCATATGTTTCCATAATGGTGTCTGAATCCCGAAGCGGACATTCTTGAGGTTTCTTTATTCATATGCATTTCATATTTTATTTTTAAGTCTCGAAGGAGACAAGTGAAAAAAGGGGAAGAAGTTCTCATTTTGAACTAAAAGTTGCTCCGAAGGGAGACTTTTGATGTTTTACAAAGATTATCATGTATTTGAATACTTATATACATACACGACATCATTTCATGGAAAAGGGGAAAGAGGGCTGAGGCGTTATAAACGCAAACTACCTGATCAGTTGGTCCGCGATGATTGTTATACCCCGTACTTTGTACGTTGGAATATTCCAAGCCGGGCGACAAGTTAAGGATAAGGTTGCAATTTTTTTCCGATTTTGTTAAAAGTACATAAGTTGCATATTCATTTTTTATTGGTATGGAATGTTAAGGGGTAAATTTTTAAATAAGGAAAATTTGGGACCAAAAGATGAATTATGAAAAGCTAGACATTTCATAAAAATTTGGGGCCAAAAGTGAAATTTTGAAAACTTATTAATTCATGAAAATGGCCATATGTGGCCATGTGTGTGGTGTGGGCCATAGGGCCATGTGGATGAGTTATATAAGTGGGATAAGATGACTTATTAATCATCTTCATCACATTCATCACCTAGAAAATTCAAGAAACATCAAGAGAAAGAAAAAAAAAAGAAGGAGAAAAACGGCCAAGAGGGGCTATGGAGTTGATCATGAAAAAAATTATTTTCTCCTAGCTTTTCCACTAAATGGAAGGTCTTCTACAACATGGAGTTGTTGTTGAAGCAAGCAAAGTGTTTGTTCTTGAAGTTCTCATTCCTAGCCAAGTAAGAAGATAAGTGGAAAAAGGTAAGGTTTGATCTTATTTTTCATATGTTATGGGTGGTTTGTGTATGTTGTGGCATGTAGAAATGAATGGAATTCATGGAAATATGGATGCTAAAGTGAGGCCGTGTGTATGTGTGTGGCCGTGTGATATGTGTTGTGTAGAAGGAGTGGTTAATTAATTGAATTTAGCATGTTTGTGTGTTGTTATAATGTATAGAAATTGAATGAAACTAATGAGATTATATGTGTTGGTGTTGGGCCGTGATTAGGGGCTGTTTGGTAGGCAAGAAATTGTCACACCCCGACCTTACTAGGGTGTGATGGGCACCCGACCCCCTTCAGAGTCGAGCGAACCCTTAAACGTTCGCGTTACTAAAACCTGCCATTTCAAAAGCTTTTCAAAACATGAAACTTTTCAAAATTAAAGATCACTGTCTTTATACAGATTATGAAAACCTTTAGGCAATCACATGATTTCTACCAACTGACAACACCTGAAAATGTGCACTTTTCTAACATCCATGATTGATTCGCGCTTCTCGATACCCTATCCACAGGACACTGTCTGCAAAGTCTCTAGGATATACAAATACCATGACATAAGTGCTTGACTCGGCAACACTCGGCTCCGAAATGGAGCTCGCCAATCCCGAACAACTTCTAGCAAAGTCTTTTTCTTCGGTGCACTGCGTGGCATGAAACGCACCCCCCGAAGAAAGGGGTCGATTTTATATGTACTGAGTATGTAAGCGATAACAATTAATAACCATAGCTTAATGTAGAAAGAAGAAACCGCAATCAAGCTCATTACACGACCCTCATTTGAGAGAACATAATTATACACACGGGGGGTCTTAGTACAATCCTTAAGTAAATAATGCGAGTGAACACACGTTCCTCAAGCATACACGATATAAGTAAGTACACTAGTTCTAGAATGCACGATCTTAAATATAGTATCACCACGGTCAACGGACGGCTTTCCAAACTAATAATAATAATAATAGCAATGGTAATGATAACAACAATGATAATAATGATAATAATGATAATAATCCCCCTTTCGGTGTGCCGGTCCCGACATACGTCTATCCGGCCCCTTCGCATGCCGGTCCCAAACAAAAAGATGGCCCTTCGGGCATGCCGGTCCAACATACGTCTATCCCGGCCCTTCGGACATGTGGCCCCGACATAATATTCCTAGCCCTTCGGGCATGCCGCTCGTGACATACGGCCACCGGCCCCTTCGGGCATGCCACTCGTGACATAATACTAGTCCTAGCCCGCCGGGCGTATTAATATTATTAATAACAATAATAATAATAGTAATGCTAATAATATAGCGTTATGGAATGAAATAGTAAAATCTCGCAATTCGGAGTGGTTTGAAATGTCTTATATAATAAGATATCGCACTCCGCCGGAGTGGTTTTGAAAAGTTTAAATAATAAATCTCACCCCGCCTTCGGAGTGGTTTTGAAAAGTTTAAATAATAAATCTAACACCCCCTTCGGAGTGGTTTTGAAAAGTTTAAATAATAAGATCTCACACCCCCCTTCGGAGTGGTTTTGAAAAAAAAGTCAAACTCACGTTTACTTACTATCACCTAAAAGCCCAGAAACAAGTTTCGAGTCGACTGACTTATGCGAGGAAGTCACAGTATTTGAAGCCATTTTAAGAAAGCGATAATCATATTAGGAACATTATTATTCCACAAAATATATAATAGAACTCAATGGAGTCATTTATGAAAGTTTCAAGGCAATTCAATTACATTTACGCAAGTTATAGATGTTGAGCATTTTTCCAATCAAGATATAAAGATCCTAATTCAATCCTTATTTGAATGAATAGTACTCAAATCCAGACTTAGATTTCTATGAACAGAATAACCCCCAGGGCTCAAATCCGAACCTAGCACACCTAGGACATGCCAAGAGAAGGAAAGGAATAGCTTTACATACCTTTTCCGCCTTCGCTTCCAAATTCGAATCCGTTTTCTCCAAAATCTACAAATGGTCATGTTTACCAATTGTGAGTTATAGCTTCTAAGAGTTCAACTTAAATTCATGTTTGTCTACCGAAATTTGGCGGCATCTCCCCTGTACATATAGCATCCCCGAGAATCTAGCTCGGCAAATTGTAATCAACAATAATCCGGAATTCAACCTCTGCCAAACCAACAATCATAACAACAATATCAATACTCAACTCTCAACATGTTCAAGACATTCTAACCCAAACCTTCCAAATGCCATAAGAACTCCAACAATACATTTATTTCTTTCAAACTCATAAATTATATCAACAATCCGCATGCTAACGATCATTATTCTCATGCACACAAGAATCTATTTTAAAATCATATTGCTCTCCAAAACAGCCCGCAACATTTCCGACTTCCATTTGAGTCATCAAACCTTCATTTTCATCACATAATCTACAACAATCAACAACCAAAATACTATATAAAATGAGTTCATTATATTTTTCTAAAATCAGCCCCTACACGGCCCAAGTTCCACTCTACATAATTCCATGAATTCCGTTCATTTCTACATGCCAAACATATGCAACCATCCATAACAACATCAACCAAACACTAAATGAATTTAGTTCTACACGTTTATACCACACTACATATATTCGGCTACAACATAATACACCAAAATCTTATGAATTCCATTCATCTCCACACTCTACAACACACAAACCATGCATAGTATATGAAAGAGGAGATGGAATCCTTACCTTTTTCCTCCAACTTCTTTACTTGTCCCAAATGCGAAAACGACGAAACGAACGACTTATCTTCCGAAACAATTATACCACGTTGTAGAGGACCCTTGAATTAGTAGGAATACAACAAGAAAATAATTTTTGGAAACAAAATTTGAGGGGACAAAATTTGAGGACCATGGCCGAATGGCCATGGTTGTTATTCTCCTACTTTCTTTCTTTCTCCTTTCTCAATTTTCTTGAAGTTTCTTGAATGATCACTTAGCCCCTCTCTCTTCTTTTTTATTACCACTCATAACTTACATGGGCTTGGCCCATTTTCTTTCCATTTTACTCACCATGGCCGGCCACCCTTGTGGTTTGGGCCTTTTCTTCTTTTTTTTTTTTTCCAAGCCCAATTATTTGTGGCTAGTTTTCGTAATTCATGAAACCATTTTCCCAATTTCCAATTTTGCCCTTAGCCTTCCTCGACATTTTTTTCACATCAATACTTCCCATGACCACTTACATGTTAAATAAAAATCAAATATGGCCTTATCTCTTAAAAGCCACAATTATTTCAAATTTCCCGATTGTATAAAAATACGGGATGTAACAGTGAATTAATGTTATCTAGTATTTTGGTTGTCGTCGTTATGAATTCGATGATAAAAAATGAAGGTTAATAATCCAAGTTGAAGTTGAAAACCGTGTGGGCTGATTTGAAGCTTAATGTGATCTTATTGTAATTTCTTGTATTTATGAAGATGATGTTGTTAAAGTGTGGATTGTTGGAGTAGTTTATGAGTTTTGGAAGAAAGAAATATGTTATTGTTGTTCGTGTTGAGTTGGGAAAGTTTCGAGTTCCATGGTGTATTGTTTGGATTGTTTGAATGTTGGGTGGATTGTTTGAAACATTCTTGAATTTTGTTTGAATGATCTCGGATTAGAATTTGAATATGTGAGCGTCGATATTGATTTGAATGTATGTAGTCAAATGGAAAGTAAATGAAATGTCGTCGAATTATGTGGATGAAGGTTGTTAATGTTAGAATGCGTTTGAAATTACTTATTGATATTGGCCGAGTTGATATCTCGGGGTTGTTGCATTTATAGGGGAAATGCTGCCCAAATTTCTATAGATAAAAGTGATGGCATGAAATTGAATTCCTAAGTGCTTATTGCTAATGTTTGGTATGTGATGACGCTATTGTAGATCTTGAGAAGCTGAGACTTGAGTTTGGATTAGCTAAGGAAACAAGCGAGGTATGTAAGGCTTACCTTTCCTTCTTTTGGCATGTCTTAGATATGAGTAAGGTATGATATGTTATGAGCCTTGGGGGTAATTCTATTCGAAAAATCCGAAACATGTTTATGATTCATATTCTCTTTGTGATGTTGGCATCCTTAATATGGTCAAGCTATGATCCGTTTGTCCTTGATATGATTGGATTTGAAATGCTATGTACACGGTTTGTTCCGAAAGGATCTTGTGTCTTTTGTATGACTAAATTTCAAAAGTTGCATAAAAGTTGGTTTTTTTTTTTTTAAAAAAAAGAGTTTTGTTCCTAAACGATTCGAAAACTACGAACGTCCGTAACTTTCACAAACAGAACCGGATGGCCTTGATACGCTCAAAATGATTCCATGATGTATGATGACTATGTTTTCCATAGGCGGGCCCGGCTCGGGTCGACACCCGTTCAGGGGTCCCGCGACTTTCCTTATGTACTTCTGACGATTTTTGAAAGGATATGATATGACCATTATTCCGATTTCAAGTACGATCAGTTTACTTATCTTTGACTTTGTGATAATGATACGGTAACATATGATGACTATGATTTTATGTGCGGCCGGATGGGGCCGACGTCGTCCGTGGGTCCCTGCGATCTTCTCGTACAATTTCGATGGTTTTTGAAAGAATTCAATATGACTACCTTTCCGACACCCCGAGTATGATTATATGTTTGTCTGTTGAGTCTTAAATAATGATTCGTATACTTATGATTTTGATACGTAACTATGGTTTTTGAAGTTCGGTTCAATATGTTCGAGTGATATTCGGAAGAAAAATCGATTTGACTATGCGTTTTGGCTTATAAGTGATGGTTCGTTTTGATTAACCTATTGAGTCTTCGAAAATGTTTTAAACTGTATTCGGTTACTCACGATTCAGCTCGTGTATTCTGTTGTTACATTTTCGCCAACTCCCGGGCCGGTTATGATATTGTGCGCCCTATGCTGTGTTCTGAAATATGATGTGTCCGGTACGCCGAGCCCCTTTCGGCCGGGTACTGCATATATATGCCACGTTATATGTTATATGTATGTATTCTGGAATATGATCAGTTGGGATCGGAGCCGGTGGTGGGGAAACAATGGCGGGCAAACCCGGTGGTGAGGCCACACCGGTTGTAGGCAAATCCCACATTGGTTTAGGCCAATCCACATCGGTTAATGTAAGCTCATATGATAAGTTATGATGTTATGATGTGTCACGGTATGTATATGATGATTTGTGCATATGGTTTCTCACTACTCGTGCGAGCCAGCTGTTATTATCTCTTTCCTGCGTCCCGGCCAGGGCTTGTATTCGTGCACTTCATTGCATTGTTCACCGCGTCCCTCACTAGAGGGGGCCGGGGCACGTTATATTTATCGCGTCCCATGCTAGCGGGGCCGGGGCACGTTATATGATATGATGATATGGAGGAGGTGGCCGTGATGGCATATGATGATTCCCTACCGCGTCCCTCACTATAGGGCTGGGGCACGTTACATGTACATGCATATGATGATTTTACTTACCGCGTCCCTCATTAGAGGGCCAGGGCACGTTATATGTATATGATATGATGATTTTACTTACCGCGTCCCTCATTAAAGGGCCGGGGCACGTTATACGTATATGTAACTGATGATTTTACCTACCGCGCCCCTCACTAGAGGGCCGGGGCACGTTATATTTATACATATGTACGAGATGATTTTCTGACTCTGTTCCTCAGTCCCATGATGAGCTGAATATGGA
Source organism: Lycium ferocissimum (assembly GCF_029784015.1). Taxonomy (NCBI): domain Eukaryota; kingdom Viridiplantae; phylum Streptophyta; class Magnoliopsida; order Solanales; family Solanaceae; genus Lycium; species Lycium ferocissimum. The sequence goes on from NW_026716295.1 coordinate 10,385, forward strand.
ATTGATATGTATAATTTATGGTTCAAAAGCAAGTGTTATGAGTTCTGGTTATTGTATTACTTTTCTGTTCTCCTCGTTTCAGTACGGTTCTGTTTACGATATCCCATGCTTTACATACTCAGTACATATTTCGTACTGACCCCCTTTCTTCGGGGGCTGCGTTTCATGCCGCGCAGGTACCCACAGATGAGTAGGTGATGTTAGCAGAAGATGTTCCAGCTGGATTGGCGAGCTCCATTTCCTCCGGAGTCCGCCGAGTCCGAGTGCTTTTGTATGGTATCCGAGATGTTGGTAGAGACTTTGCGTACGGTGTCGTGTGTGTGAAATGTCGGTTTTGTAACGCTATGTGTCGATGTATTATTATGCATTATGTTATGAACCTCATATGTTTACAAGATTTCATACGATGCTAGCTTTATTTGATTTGAAAAAAAAATGATGAAAGGCATGTTTGTTTTCAAAAAAAAAATAATTCGTAACGTGCTTATGTTATGTTTTGCGGGCCCAGTATGAGTATTACGAAAGTCTGCGGGTTCTCTCGGCCCTAGGTAAGGGTCGGGTGCCCATCACACCCTATCGAATTAAGAGTGTGACAAATTGGTATCGCAGTTCGTCCTAGGGTTATCGCAAAGTCGTGTCCGAGAGTCTTGTTTATGGTGTGTAGCGCGCCACACTTATAAACAGGAGGCTACGGGGCATCTAGGGTGGTTACTCTTCTTTCATATCTGAGATCGTGCCATAGAGCCAAGTCATAGGAGATAGGACTCCTTACCTCGATTTGTGATTGCACTCGAAGAATGACGCCGATAAAGAAAGTAATTGATGATGTTGGAAGTCACAAAGTACAGTAAGTAAAGGTATGAAAGATATATGTTGGAAAGATATTGAAGTTGCGATTGAAATACAAGTTGAAGACTAAAGGGGGAAAGTAAACAAAAAAGTGTGTAAAAAAGCCGTTTGAGTTGGGCATACGAGGTATGTTTATCATTTGTGTACCGTTGATGATATTGGGAGCCCCGTGTGGCTGCGATATGATATGATATGTATATATGTATTTTGGCCCGTGAGGCATTGTTGGTATTTCCGTGTACGAGTTTTGAGATAGTAAGAAATATAGAGGAGACTCATCCGAAATTTTTTCCTAAATAAAGAGAAAAAAATGAGATGTAGGTTTGTAATGTGACCTGAAAGGCCGTGTCCACCGTAATGGTAAGATTTGAGTAAGTTGCGAGTATGGCTGACCTTGAGAAAGAAGTAATAGTATGATTAAGACAAGAGTACAGAGGAAGAAGTTGATCAGAAAAGGGTAAAGGATTAAGAAGTGTTATATTATGGGATTGGTTACGAATAAGATATAGTGTGAATATAATGGGGATTGTTATGAAAATAAGTGAAACCTAGTGAGAAAGTGGCCAAGGTTATGATGTGATCTATGTAGCTAGGATACAAAGGCAAGTGTGAAAAGGAAAAACAATCTATGGGACGAATATGGAGGGGTTTGAGTTAAAGATTAAGGGACGACACGAGATAATGTGCCTAGAATGTCACAAGTTGAGTAAAGGGGATTACAAGAAGGAAAAGAAGTTTAAATCGAGATCCTTAAGACCCATACGACTAGTTGAACATTCGAGGACGAATGTTCTAAAGGGGGAAAGGATGTTATACCCCGTACTTTGTACGTTGGAATATTCCAAGTCGGTTGCGACAAGTTAAGGATAAGGTTGCAATTTTTTTCCGATTTTGTTAAAAGTACATAAGTTGCATATTCATCTTTTTATTGGTATGGAATGCTAAGGGTAAATTTAGAATAAGGAAAATTTGGGACCAAAAGATGAATTATGGAAAGCTAGACATTTCATGAAAATTTGGGGCCAAAAGTGAAATTTTGAAAACTTATTAATTCATGAAAATGGCCATATGTGGCCATGTGTGTGGTGTGGGCCATAGGGCCATGTGGATGAGTTATATAAGTGGGATAAGATGACTTATTAATCATCTTCATCACCTAGAAAATTCAAGAAACATCAAGAGAAAGAAAAAAAAAAGAAGGAGAAAAACGGCCAAGAGGGGCTATGGAGTTGATCATGAAAAAAATTATTTTCTCCTAGCTTTTCCACTAAATGGAAGGTCCTCTACAACATGGAGTTGTTGTTGAAGCAAGCAAAGTGTTTGTTCTTGAAGTTCTCATTCCTAGCCAAGTAAGAAGATAAGTGGAAAAAGTAAGGTTTGATCTTATTTTTCATATGTTATGGGTGGTTTGTGTATGTTGTGGCATGTAGAAATGAATGGAATTCATGGAAATATGGATGCTAAAGTGAGGCCGTATGTGTATGTGTGTGGCCGTGTGATATGTGTTGTGTAGAAGGAGTGGTTAATTAATTGAATTTAGCATGTTTGTGTGTTGTTATAATGTGTAGAAATTGAATGAAACTAATGAGATTATATGTGTTGGTGTTGGGCCGTGATTAGGGGCTGTTTGGTAGGCAAGAAATGAATTAATGTTATCTAGTATTTTGGTTGTCGTCGTTATGAATTCGATGATGAAAAATGAAGGTTAATCATCCAAGTTGAAGTTGAAAACCGTGTGGGCTGATTTGAAGCTTAATGTGATCTTATTGTAATTTCTTGTATTTATGAAGATGATGTTGTTAAAGTGTGGATTGTTGGAGTAGTTTATGAGTTTTGGAAGAAAGAAATATGTTATTGTTGTTCGTGTTGAGTTTGGAAGGTTTTGAGTTCCATGGTGTATTGTTTGGATTGTTTGAAGCATTCTTGAATTTTGTTTGAATGATCTCGGATTAGTATTTGAATATGTGAGCGTCGATATTGATTTGAATGTATGTAGTCAAATGGAAAGTAAATGAAATGTCGTCGAATTATGTGGATGAAGGTTGTTAATGTTAGAATGCGTTTGAAATTACTTATTGATATTGGCCGAGTTGATATCTCGGGGTTGTTGCATTTATAGGGGAAATGCTGCCCAAATTTCTGTAGATAAAAGTGATGGCATGAAATTGAATTCCTAAGTGCTTATGGCTAATGTTTGGTATGTGATGACGTTATTGTAGATCTTGAAGCTGAGACTTGAGTTTGGATTAGCTAAGGAAACAAGCGAGGTATGTAAGGCTTACCTTTCCTTCTTTTGGCATGTCTTAGATATAGTAAGGTATGATATGTTATGAGCCTTGGGGTAATTCTATTCGAAAAATCCGAAACATGTTTATGATTCATATTCGCTTTGTGATGTTGGCATCCTTAATATGGTCAAGCTATGATCCGTATGTCCTTGATATGATTGGATTTGAAATGCTATGTACACGGTTTGTTCCGAAAGGATCTTGTGTCTTTTGTATGACTAAATTTCAAAAGTTGCATAAAAGTTGGTTTTTTTTTTTTTTTTAAAAAAAAGAGTTTTGTTCCTAAACGATTCCGAAAACTACGAACGTCCGTAACTTTCACAAACAGAACCGGATGGCCTTGATACGCTAAAAAATGATTCCATAATGTATGATGACTATGTTTTCCATAGGCGGGCCCGGCTCGGGTCGACACCCGTTCGTGGGTCCCACGACTTTCCTTATGTACTTCTGACGATCTTTGAAAGGATATAATATGACCATTATTCCGATTTCAAGTACGATCACTTATCTTTGAGTTTGAGATAATGATACGTAACATATGATGACTATGATTTTCGCGAGTGCGGGCCGGATGTGGCCGACGCTCGTCCGTGGGTCCCGCGATCTTCTTCTCGTACAATTCGATGGTTTTTGAAAGAATTCAATATGACTACCTTTCCGACCCCCGAGTATGATTACATATTTTTCTGTTGAGTCTTAAATAATGATTCATATACTTATGATTTTGATACGTAACTATGGTTTCTGAAGTTCGGTTCAATATGTTCCCGAGTGATATTCGGAAGAAAATCTGATTTGACTACTGTTTTGGCTTATAAGTGATGGTTCATTTTGATTAACCTATTGAGTCTTTGAAAATGTTTTAAACTGTATTCGGTTACTCACGATTCAGCTCGTGCATTCTGTTGTTACATTTTCGCCAAGTCCCGGTAGGTTATGATATTGTACGCCTACATGTCGTGCCTCCGGAATATGATGGTCCGACGCCGAGCCCCTTTCGGCCGGGTACCGCGTATATATGCCACGTTATATGTTATATGTATGTATTCCGGAATATGATCGGTTGGGATCGGAGCGGTATGGGCAAAAACCCGGTGGTGAGGCAAATTCCACACCGGTTTAGGCAAATCCACATTATTTAGGCCAATCCCACATCGGTTAATGTCAGCCATATGATAAGTTATGATGTTATGATGTGTCACGGTATGTATATGATGATTTATGCATATGGTTTCTCACTACTCGCTCGTGCGAGTCGTTATTATCTCTCACCTTTGCGTCCCGGCCGGGGCTCGTATTCGTACACTTCGTTGCATTGTTCACCGCGTCCCTCACTAGAGGGGCCCGGGCACGTTATATTTCTCGCGTCCCTTGCTAGCGGGACCGGGGCACATTATATGATATGATGATATAGAGGAGGTGGCTGTGATGGCATATGATGATTCCCTTTTTACCGCGTCCCTCACTAGAGGGCCGGGCACGTTACATGTACATGCATATGATGATTTTATTTACCGCGTCCCTCGTTAGAGGGCGGGCACGTTATATATATATGATATGATGATTTTACTTACCGCGTCCCTCATTAAAGGGCGGGGCACGTTATACGTATATGTATCGATGATTTTACTTACCGCGCCCCTCACTAGGGGGGGGCACGTTAGGTATTTATACATGTGTACGAGATGATTTTCTCGAGTCCGTTCTCGTCCCGTGATGAGGCTGAATATGGAATTGATATGTATAATTTATGGTTCAAAAGAAAGTGTTATGAGTTCGGTTATTGTATTACTTTCGTTCTCCTCGTTTCAAGCGGTTCGTTTACGATATCCCATGCTTTACATACTCGGCACATATTTCGCATCGACCCCTTTTCTTCGGGTCGCGTTTCATGCCGCGCAGTACCCGCGGTTGAGTAGGTGATGTTAGCGGAAGATGTTGACTGGATTGGCGAGCTCCATTTCCTCGGTGCTTTGCCGAGTCCGAGTGCTTTGTATGGTATCCGAGATGTTGGTAGAGACTTTACAGAGAGTTGTCGTGTGTGTGAAATGTCGATTTTGTGTCGCTATGTAAGCCGATGTATTATTATGCATTATGTTATGAACCTCATATGTTTACAGATTTTATACGCATGCTAGCTTTATTTGATTTGAAAAAAAAAAAAATGATGAAAGGCATGTTTGTTTTCAAAAAAAAAATTTCGTAACGTGCTTATGTTATGTTTTGCGGGCCCAGTATGAGTATTACGAAAGTTCACGGGTTCGCTCGGCCCTAGGTAAGGGTCGGGTGCCCATCACACCCTATCGGATTAAGGGTGTGGCAATGATTATGATGCCCGAAGGGGCTGCGAGCAGGGCGAAGGCATGCATTATATACACACACACACACTCACACACACTCATGATGCTTTAAAAGTTCATATGCACATACATGATTCGCAGTGTTGGTTACGGGTACAGATTGAGTCTGTTACTCTTTTTATCATTCATGTCAAGATATATTATTTCAGTTCTGCCTTATATACTCGGTACATTATTCTTACTGACGTTCCTTTTCCTGGGGGCGCTGGGTTTCATGCCACACAGGTGCAGACATTTGACTAGAGGACACTTCCCATAGGATGTTCCCGAGCTATCAGCTGGATTAGTGAACTCCATTTCTATTCGAAGTGTTGCCAAGTCAGAGTACTTATGTATGTCCTCAAGTCAGATGCATTACGGGTATGTTGGTGTCACGACCCGACTAGGGGCCATGACGGGTACCCGGAGCTAACTACCGAGCACCGCTCATATTACTAATCATCATTGTTACACCTTGGAAAATTCCCCATTAGCATACAATGAATAGACGAACGAGAGGCGAGACATATACGAGGTTTGGACAAGTAAGAAATAGTATTTGATGGTCCTAATTAAGATTTCCAAAGACATTCGAGTAAAGGAAGAAAAGTTGTTAAGGGAAGTGAGTCATATGTTGAGTAACAAATAGGAATTTTGAGTATTGAGTTAATGGTGTATAGATGATGCCCTAAGGAAGAGTTATAACGTCCCTTAGATTGTTAATGAAGTGACAAAAAAGTGTTAAAAAGGTTCCATAAGGATCGGAGATCAAACGAGTCGACGAGACAAGTTTCGGGAAACCAGGCAAACCTACGGCCGGACATACCGGCCGTATAAAAAGTATGGACCGTATGTCCAACCGTGAGATTCATCCCGAGAGCATACTTCACCGGACCAGATCTACGTCGGACATACGACCCATCGAAAAACATACGGACCGTATGTTGGCCCGTATATCTTGGTCGGGGCTGAAGATGAATTAATATAAGGGACCCTTTTCATTTCATTTTCATTTCATCTTCCTCCTCCACACTTCAAGAAACCTCTAGAACATTTCCATACACCTCAATCATAAGAAATCAATAGAAATCAAAGATCAACAACAAGAATTAGAGTGAATCAAGTGAAGGAACCTCTCTAAAGTCATCCAAAACAAGAAATCTCAAGAAAGAGGAAATAGGGTTTTGGTGGAAAGAGGTGTATTACCAACCAAGGCTTGCTTCTTCATCATTTTAAGGTAAGTTTCATGACCCTTCTATGTTATTTGAAGTATTAGTAAGTTGAAACACATGGATGGTAGAAGAGTGTAGAAAATGGGTCTTAAATGGGTGAAAAATGTCATTGTGGAATAGTAGTGGGAATGAATCATGAAAATGGTTGTGTTGATGTTACAAATGCGTTATAAATGACGTTTAGAACATGAAATGAGTATTGTATGAGAAAGAACGCGACAATAGACTTTGGTCATGATTTTGGAGAATTGGAGTAGAATGTGAAATGCGAATAATGTAAATGAATGACGATTGTTGCTAGCGATATTGTGATTGTTGTTATAAATGTTAGGAGCTGATATGGAATATGGTGGAAAGTAGTATAAACAAAGGAAACGCTGCCCAATTTTCTTTAGCCTTAAGAAGTGCGTTCTTGTAATTACGTAGCTAATGACAATACAAACTCTCTTGAAGGTAAAGACGCAAGCATTAAAGGAGAACGAGCAAGCGATAGAATAGTTAAGCGACAAAGGTATGTGAGGCTAATCCTTTCCTTCTATGGCATGAGTCCTATGGCATGAATTTCCTCTTTAATTACGAATGTTCCATCTCCAAGAAAGCTATGAGTCATTGTTTGTGAATAGCCATACGAAATACGA
>NW_026716296.1:0-19060 GCF_029784015.1 Lycium ferocissimum
AACTTGCCCCAAACAGGGAAAGCAAGACTTAATCTTCCAAACTAATTGCGCCAGAAGTAGCCAAGGAACCTTGAATTGGTATAAAAATCACAAGGAAACAATTTTGGAATCAAGATTTTCAAGGGCAAATTTTTTCTATGGCCAGCCGAGGTGGTTGGTCTTGTTGTTTGTCCCTTTTGTTTTTCTCTTCTTCTAATTTCTTGAACATTCTAAAGGATAAAATGATATATATAAAGCATGGCCCCCTTAAGTCAATTAATCACATGGAAAAATTAATGGAACATGGATTTGGGCCATTGGCTTGGCCGACATGCCCTTTAATTTGGGCCTCAATTCCATAAATTTTTGAGCCCAATTGGTTGCGGATCTTATTTTGTAATTTCCGAGGCACATTTCAAAAATTCAAATTGCCCTTAGACTTCCTCCCTTTTTCCCACATTCAAACTTCCATATCCGACATACACATTTAAGAAAAAATCAACGTAACCTTATTCTTAAAATCGAGGTTATTTCCAATTTTCAAACAACGCCAAAGTTATGCGAGGATATAACAGCCACTTCATGTTGGGCCTCTCTTTCTCTTTTTTTTTTTTAGCCCAATTGATCGTGGCTAATTTTGTATTCCCAGAAACTAAATTTTTTTTTGAAATTTTGAATTTTTGCCCTCGGCCTTTGTCCGTATTTTGCATCATCATTTCGTGAACATCACACATGTAGTAAATAAAATAGAAAAATGGCCTCATTTCTCACAAGTCAAATTATTTCAAATTTTTACGGATGCGCAAAGTGCGGGATATAACATCCTCCCCCCTTTAAAACATTCGTCCTCGAATGTTCAATTGATCTCGTAAGGGTGATATAATGCTCGGGAGGATCCCTTCGTACCATTACCCTTTTTCTTCATACTCATTCTTGTTAAGTTCGATATAATATATTCTCCCCTTTTAAAGGGCTCACACTCCTTACCATACGCCGTATCCAGTATCCTTTACTCGATTGAGGCACTTCTCGACCGTAAACGCCAGTCGTTGGGACACACGTGTCCACTAATACATCCGGGCAATTTTCATACGCCTTCATATGTATATATATATACTTATTATCAACTAGCCCACAAAATACTCCCGTACGTCGTTCAAGCATCCTAATTCAAAGGCATGCTTGTGCACTTCTGTCTCTTCTCTAATCTCGCCTATGGGTGTGCTAGGTAGCTCCTTTATAGTCTCTAACCATCTTGTACATTCTATTTTCCCACTTGTCACTTGGATCAACATTTGTGAAAATTTGGCATACTTCAGGGTCACCAATCATAAGTGCTTCCACGAGCACGCTTAACCTCGCAACCGACGGATTACGGTCCCTAATCTTGGTATAATCACGCCCACTTCCACATGACCTTTATTACATAGTACGGGAGCCGGTCCAGTTTCCGGTCCAGGCCACATGCTCGTAGCACGTCTTTCTTGTACATTTACTATTTTACCCTTTTTGGTCTTCCATACTACCTTTACCAATTCTTATGTTTTGAAATACGTATTGTGACAAGTACCACAATATCTTAAAACACAGCGCATACGACTATACTTCACATCCGACCATCCAACTTTTCTTGTTTCAAATATGAACAAATATATCAGGCTCACTCTTATGGCCTTTCCATGTCATATTTATCTCCTTCGTCGTATGTAAGGTTTACATATGGAATTTCATTTTCTTATGACTTGGATCTATCGCTTACGATCTATACGAGAAGAAGGTCAACAATCCCTAGATGCCCGTAGCCTCACTTGTTTATAAATGTGGCGCGCTTCACACCATAAAAGCGGACTCTCGGACACGACTTTATGATGACCCCTAGAGACGGACACCTTTCCTCGATACCACTTTGTCACACCCCAAACTTATTGGGGTGTGATGAACACCGACCACGTCGGGCCCGAAGCGATCCCACGGACTCTTATTCAAACATAATTTTTTTTTTTTTAATAAAGATAAAATACAAAATACAACTTTCGGAAATAATTATTTTCGTTGCTTTCAAATTACATAAAACCGGTAGTGAAAACGAACCAACACATATAACGTATCGGTAGAGTGGAGCCGTACGGACCGACAACCAACACCCACAGCAATGTGCGCAAAGCCTCGCACGGTCCGAAATCGCAGACGGAGAGCTCGACTCGGCGGTACTGGAAAATGGAGCTTGCCGTCTCCCATTGAAGGACATCTTCTATAATAACCAAGCGAAATACGGGTGTACTGCGCCGGCATGAAAACGCGACCCCAGAAAGAGGGGGTGGATACGAATAATAACGAGTCGTAGGCATACGACTGTCTGAGAGAAACAAAGAAACTATAGCGAAACGAGACGAACTATCGGTACATCGTTACTCGAATAGCAGACGCTTACCTCCCGGACGCCAATTTATACATACATTTCCTATGCTAAAAAGTGTACGGAAAATAAATGGATCGACCGGTATTTTTAAAATGCTTATTTTGCGATCATGACCGCGTGTCCGAAGAGGTGCGGAAAATACGGAAACTCACGGGTGATGTCACGCGTCGGACGAGTACGGGGTGTACGAGAATATTCGAATAAAATCATATATCGGACGGAATGCGACATACGAATATTGATTGTATCATATAACGGACAAACTACGAACATACGGGATGTTTAGATGCGACACATATCGGACGAGAATCCTGGCGAATGCGCGGGATGCTCGGATGATATTATATACCGCATATGCATAAAGCGTGTCAAACCCTCTGAATAGGGACTCGGTGAATAGGATCATATATAGCGGAACTCATATGTCCTATATGCAAACAACGTATTCCCGACCCCGTTAGGGACTCGGTAATGTGAATCGTACGAATCGGAATCTGTACCAAATATACATAACGTGTCCGGCCCTCTCTTTGCGGGTCTCGGTGGATAATATCAAATGTCATCGGCCGCCATCCCCGTATCATCATAAACATACACGGATGCGTGTCCCGGCCCGCGAGTACGAGGGACTCGGTGAACAATGCGGTGAAATGCACACGAGAACATGTCTGGCCCGGGACTCGGTGAATCGAGAATCATACAGTAGAGTACGCACGAGAACATAACATGCCCAGCGGGACTCGGTGAAAGATACATTAAAGCCATGCACGAGCGAGTCGTGAGAAACCATATTCATATAAATCCGGACTCGATGGATATGCGTACACTTACCGACATATGAAGATCGAAGCAAGTTTCGGGTCCTTAGAGATTAGTATCGAAAGTTATGGACATTTGAAGCGCGAGAAACCCCTTCGGACTTTTCAAGCGATCCGAGGGTCGTGTATGAAGAACATTAAAGCTTACGGAGAATGTTCATATCAAAATACTTGTATCAAATACTTATGTCACAACACTTATATCCGAATACTTATATCAGAATTTCTATTTCAGAATATTTACATCAGAGTGCTTATATCAAAATATTCATATCAGATCATTCGTGTTGGAGTGTTTATATCCGGATAGTCAAACCAAAATGCTCATATCTGAGTTACCAGATACTTATATTAAATTCGGAACGAAAGTCAAAGGTTTCCTTAATTATCTTACGGACATAAGGCAAATAGAACAGTACAATTAGGTCTCGGGGACTGTGGGCCCACCTCGGGTCAAGTCGGGTAACGAACATAAAAACATGGTCATTATGTCTCATTAGACTATCCTCGAAGATTTCAAGGCATTCCACTTTCGTTTCAAAAGTTACGGACGTTTGGACATTTCTTTACAATAAAGCGTAAATTAGTTAGTTCAATTCTATTGAATGAATAGTAACTAAATTCAACCTCGGACTTCTAGAATTGGAGTGGCCCCGAAAGAACGTATGCAAGCTTATTGCATCTAGGACATGCCAAAGAAAGGAAGGGTAAGCCTTACATACCTTTTCCGCTTCTTAAGCTTCTCCAAATTCGAATCCGTTTTCTCCAAAATCTACAAATGGTCATGTTTACCAATTGTGAGTTATAGCTTCCAAGAGTTCAACTTAAATTCATGTTTGTCTACCAAAATTTCGGCAGCATTTCTCCTATACATATAGCATCCCCGAGACTTAGCTCGGCCAACTTCAACAACAAACCCGAGAATGAAACTCGGCCAACATTATTAGAAACAATGCCAACAATTATTCCAACAATACTTACAATATTCAACGATTCAATAGTACCCGAAATCTTCAACAAAGATGTAATCATACATTTTTCTTGTTCTAGATTCATAAATCATATCAACAACCACTCGGTATCAACATCATTCATGCAATGCAAGAATTTTACATTCAATTTACATAAACTTCATCCATAGTCTCCAATTACCATAATTCCTCTAAGATAATTAAGCATTCATTAACAACCTAGAATCCACAATACAACAACAACTAAAACACTAAATAAAATTAACTCATTCTCTTCCACGCCACATCCACAATCATACGGTCATAACACACACACACTACACCTCTTTACACCATTTTCCATGACTAGAACTAAAAATCATTAAGCTTCCATTATCCATATAGAACTCACAACATGACAACCAAAACACCTAGATAAATAATTGAATCATAGACTCTACACATGTACACACATTCGGCCATACATATATATATAACCACCATGCGACTTCCACATCCTCTGAATTCTACCCATCCCTACATACTACAATGTAAATGAACCCTCATAACATATAAAAAGGCAATAAAATCTTACCTTTCTTCTTGACTTCCTCACTTGACTCAAGGTGTCAACTTGCAACAAAGAGGAAGATTCTTGCTTCAACAACTATACCACGTTGGAGAGGACCCTCTAATTAATAAGAAACCTAAGAGAATTTTTTTTTTAAAATCACTTCTTCCATGGGTCATGTTCGGGTTGCTTCGTGGCAGAACACCCCTCTCTTTCATTCTCTTTCTTTTCTTTTCTTGAATGCTAAATGATAAATTAGCCTTATTTATTCCTTTCTCTCCACCATCTTCTTATATTTATTTTTAAGCCTCATGTATAGAAATATGATCACATGACCTTGTTTACCTTTTTCTCCAAGTTTCTTGAATCTTCCGTACATGCAAGACTAATGGATCACATGCAAGCATGCATAATTTAATCATGTGGGCTTGGTCCATGCCCTAACTTGGCCGGCCACTTCATGTTGGGCCTCTCTTTCTCTTCTTTTTTTTTTTTTTGAGCCCAATTGATCGTGGCTAATTTTTTAATTCCAAAACTAAATTTTTTTTTTGAAATTTTGAATTTTTGCCCTCGGCCTTTCTCCGTATTTCTGCATCATCATTTCGTGAACATCACACATGTAGTAAATAAAATAGAAAAATAGCCTCATTTCTCACAAGTCCAAATTATTTCAAATTTTTCGGATGCGCAAAAGTGCGGGATATAACAGATTCAGTCTGCCTCGTCCCATATGACCTCCTAAGATTTCTGTCCGCTCTGTATACTCTACTTTCCTTTAGACCACTCTAGCTTCCCATTTATCCCTCCTATGTCCGACTCTGTGGGACTTTGGTAAACAAAGGGTCACCCATCCTAAAATTACTCCCGCTCCGGCCACGCTTAACCTCGGAACTCGGATGAAATGCGATGCTCTGTGCCTAATACGATAGCGTTTACCTCACACATGACCTTGACACATAATTTGGAGCAAGTTAAAGTCTCGACGGGTTTCAAAAGGTTCTCGTAACGCATCTCCCTCACGAATTAGAAAGGGTCCCTTACTCCGATCAATAATTACCTAATACTTGTAGGCATTTCAATTTCTCGGTTAGGTGGCATTTATATTCCAACGATAAGTGTCCAAAGCTCTCTTAGAATAGTATCTTTATCTCGACCTATATCATCGTCCCTTTTTGATGAAATTATCTTGCACCATTTGTTCCTCGAAGCCTACCGTCTTTGTCGCTTAAAGATCCCCACACATTATTTTTAGGTGAAGTCACGTGCACGCGATACCCCTTTATGCTTTATGCCCGTTTACGCTTACTATGTACCCGACACATGCTTTTAACTTACTTAAAACATTCCAAGTTCGTCGTCATGATGTTAGTCTTATCTTATCACCGTGTCATCACACTATACCTTTAAATTCATAACTATGTATTCCCTTTTCGTTCCATATTCGTACTCCTTACGTCTATATCGGATGCTTATTTTAGTATTCCCTTACCATATTTAACGTCTACGTCCCTCCTGCTTTCTTACGCGCACGAGGGGCTTTTATATTGCTACATTTCCGGAAAATAATACTCCCATAATCCCTTTCTTATTTATAAATCCTATTTTCACCTATTTGTTCTTATGTTCTTATCACGCAGTCATTTTCCTAGCACTCCCTCTCTACTTCGTTATTCGTCTCTCTATAATGCCGTCTTTCAGATTTAAGTGCTGATATTTCTCGTGTTCACGGCTACCCCCGTCATCTTTGTTACTACGGTTTTATCTTACCCGAGCTTTTCTTTTCACCTCCTCTCTTTTTTTGCGCTCGCTATCGTTTCCGTTATCTTGTAATTTTTTGTTCGTGCTTTCCTATAGAAGAACTTCATAAATCCCCTCTAATCAATAGCTCACCTTTGTACTTTAGCCACACTATTCACGTCATACCTTTTAGTCACTTCCTCGCTAGACTTTGCTCATTTTTCATAACATTCCTTATTATATTCACATAATATCCGTTCGTAATCAACCTCATAGTGTCACACTTCTCAACTTTTGCCCTTTCCGGTCAATCTTATCTTTAATATCTCACAATTGTCTTGTCTGCACCTTTATATCCGTCACAACCCTTTTTTTGTACTGCGGGTCTCAATTGTACTATTATTTCTTGGCTATAATTCTCGTTATAAGTTATCCATGCTTATCAATTCGGTTGGTACCTTAATATAACACTCCATCAAGATTTGCCAATCTCTCTAACCTAAATCTCTTAATATCCTACTTTCCAAATTCTTTTACCATGTCGATACCGACCTCTTAATTACCATTACCGCCAATTCGGTAATTAATTTATTTTTCAAGGTCGACCATACTTGCAACTTAGTCAAATTCTATCTTTACTATTAACATGACCTTTCAAGACATATTACAAACCCCTATCTCATTTCCTTCTTATTTCATGGAAAAATTTCGGCGAGAGTTTCTCTATATTTCTTACTATCTCAAAACTCCGTACGCAAGAAATACCAACAATGCCTCACGGGGCCAACATATATACACATATCATATCGTTTACAGCCTACACGGGGCTCCCAATATTAACATCAATATGAAAATGATGGGCTTACCTCGTATGTCAATTGAGCCCTTTTTGTTACACTTTCCTGTTTACTTTTCCCTTCCAATTTTTTTTTAACTTTACATTTCAATCGTACTTTAATGCCTTAGTCAACATATGCCTTTCGTACCTTTACTTACCCGCTTGCTTTGTAACTTCCAGTATCGTCAATCGCTTCGTAGTCGAGGTCGTCCTGTACTGAAATCAAGGTTAGTACGGAGAATCTCATTTCCTATGACTTGGCCTCTATCGCACGATCTAAGACGGAAAGAGGGTCAACGATTCCTAAATGCCCTTGCGGCCCTCGTTTATGAGTGTGGCCGGCTTCACACCATAAACAAGACTGCGGACACGTCCGCGGAGACAATCGAGGACGAACCACTGCGATACCACTTTTGTCACGATCCAACCCCGTGAGTCGTGACTAGTGCCCGAGTGAGCACCCGGACATAACCGTTAATCGGAAACCGCATACAAATAGCAACACATATATACAAAGGTCAGACATCAGACCATAGCTGACATAATCAGATCTTATACACACAGACAAATGATACGTCACCCCAAGCTGTTACAAATACATATATATATATATACATACCGCGGTCACAACTTCCAGCGGATGGTATCATGCATAAGCCAGCAAGGCTGTCATCATACAGGGGGACGTCCAGAACACAGATCACACTTCTCACGACCCAACCCCGTAGGCCGTGACTAGTGCCCGAGCTGGGCACCCAAACACAATCACTAATCCGAATCACGCACGGATAGCTTATACGGACACAAATATCACGTCATTCTCGGATTATATCAATTGTCTCAAACAAATCTCAAACACAATAGATATATATCAAAAGCCGGCAAGGCTATCAAATGGCGCAACGACCCAAAACATATACAAATGCAAGCGGCGGAGGCTGCCACGACGAATGGGATCGCCCGGAACAAATAATATACAAACACGGGGGGAATGGGCGTAACCCACATACATGTCACGGACCTCTAAACGGACAAACGAATCATATGACGGGACGGGGCCCGCCGTGCGCAGAACAAATATATACAAATGCAACGAACGAATATATACCAAAATACAAGCTCGAATAAGGGGAGCACTCCCAAAACGACGAGAAAAGGGTGTCCTAAGCGGTGGATCACCAAAGCGTGTGCGTACGTACGCGGGCATGAAACGCGACCCCCGAAGATAGGGGTCGGCGAAATATGTGCGAGTATGCAAAGCGAAGATATAGTAAGCAAATGCGAATCATAATCGAGCGAGGAAATACAGAAAGCAAATGCGTTTCCAAAATATCAAAATGTTTATTTTCAAAATACAAATCATGCATGGGGCTCAGGAAATATGGTCGCCCGCCCGTCGATGGCGCCATAACACAGCATAACACTAGAAAGTTTCAAATCTCCGTATCCCCGTCACACATCATATCACAGCATAACGCTATACACAGCATAACACTAAATATAACTGAACCCGGCCCTCCAGTGCGGAGCTCGGTGAACCATAAACACAGCATAACACCGGAGTATATCATAGTGCGCACGACAACAGAACCGGCCCGGGACTCGGCGAAAGATATAACAGAATGCACGAACGGAGTCGTGAGTAACCATATGCATAAATAATTATCATAGACTCAAATGATAAGTAAAATGACCATGTGTAGAAATCGGAATAATAACCAAATCAAATTCTTTCAAAAATCGTCAGGATTACAAAAAGAAGAGTCGCGGGACCCACGGACGGGTGTTGACCCGAGCTGGGCCCGCTTATGAAAAACATACTCATCTGTTATATCCCGCGTTTTGTGCGATCGGATAATTCAAGATAATTGCGGGAAAATAACAAGCAAGGCCTTATTTTTATTTTATTTGGCATATGAGTTGCTTATGAAGAATTTTGAAGCGGAATTATCAAGAAAGGTCAAGGGCATAAAGGGAAATTCGCACTACGCCTCATAGAAATATAAAGGAAGGCGAAGGGTAAATTTGGAAAATAGTTTTATGAATTACAATTTGTCATGGAAGAAAAATATTTGGGCTTGGACTTTTTTTTTAAACAAGGAGAAGGCCCAACCGGCCATGGACATGGGCCTAGCCCATGTGGGATTTAATTCCTATAATTTAAAAGATGACTAAGTCATCTTAATCAGCAAAATTTTCTAGAATTCTCAAGAAAATTTCAAGAACAAAAAAAAAAAAGAGAAGGAGGAGAAAAACAACTAAGGCCATTCGGCCATAGCAAGAGCAAAAGAACCTTGGGGATTTTTCATTAAGAAAATTATTCTCTTCCATCCAAACACCACCTTGAAGGGTCCTAAGCAAAGTGGAGTGGTTGTTGAAGCAAGAAAAACACATAACCATAAAAGCTGTGAATTCTAGCTAAGTGGAGGAATAAAGAAACAAGGTAAGAATTCATCCTTCCTTATATGTTATGGATGGTTGTGGATGTTGTAGTGTATGAAAATGAATGAAATTCATGAAGAATAAGAATATGGAGGTGTGTGCGCATGCCTATGTGTGTGTAGGAGTCATGTTTTAATTATGTTATTTAATGTATGGTTGTTATTGTTGTGAATGCTATGTTGATGATGGAAGTTGAATGATTTTGAAGAGGTTGTAGCTTGGTATGCATGATGCTAAGCGTGTATGTGCATGGTGGTGTGGCCGTGTAGTTGTGGTGTGGTGTGGAGGGAAAATAAGCCAATTTTATGTAGTGTTTTGATTATGGTTGTTGTGTATTTTATGTTGATAATAAAGCTTAATGATTTTCATGAAATTGTAGTAGTTGGAGGTTGGTGGTGGAAGTTTATATAAATGAAATATAATGTTCTTGTATGCATGAAAGATAATGAGACTAGTATGATATTGTCGGTATATGAATTATTAGGTTGTTATTGTTTTCATTGGAGTTGGAAGGCCTTGAAGGAAGTAGTATATTGATTAAGTTGTTAGAATGTATCTTAGGGTCATTATTGAAATTGTTGGTATGATTCGGCATTGTTGTCGATAGTTTGGCGGGTTGAATTCCCGGATTGTTGTTGGTTAAGATTGCCTAAGTTGAAGTTTTGGAGATGGTATATTTATAGTGGAAGTCTTCTGCCGAAATTTCGGTAGACAAGTATTCTTTAAAGATTCAACTTTAAATGCTCTAATCAATGTTTGGTAAACATGATCAAATTGTAGATTTTGGCGGATTTGCAACTTGAAGTTGGAGTCGCGTAAGAAGCGGAAAAGGTATGTAAGGCTTCACTCTCTTTCCTTGGCATGTCTTAGACGTAATAGGTTTGGATATGGGCCTCGGGGACGATCCTATCCCTAGAAATCTAAGATTGAATTTGACCCTTTTTCATTCATAAATTGAATTAAATGTTCTATGAATAATGGAAAAGTTGCATAACCATCTAGAACTTGCACCAATAGAGACCGGCTACCTTAAAACTCTCATGAATGACGTCATGAAATGTAACGTACGTAAATTGTGTACGCCACCTCATTTGACTCGAGGTGGGCCCACTGTTCCCGAATCTTCTTTATGGCTCCGTTTATCAAACGATAAGTGTTGTAACTATTCTAATGAGAGTGTTTCCATGAGGAAAATGATGACGATGATGTAAGGAGAGAATAATGTCTAAGATAAGTATGACAAGAATGATTTATGGCTAAGAGCCTTAAGTCAAGAATCTAACGCGAGTATGAAAGTGTTAAACTAGTTCTTGATCCGTCATTTATTCCTTGGTTATGACACTATTTTCTGGGGTTTTCAAAGCATATGACTCAACGTTTATGATGTCCATGATTTCATTCCGTGTTCTCTTTTGATGTTATTTTCTGTTGATAGTCTCGGCTCGTGAATATCATTCCTTCAAGGTGAGACATGACGTCCCTGGTTAATCCGTAATGTAGTCGGAGGCTACGCAGGCCTTATGTCGCTCCGATATAGACATGATTTTCATTGGGCTCTCATGCATGCTGTCTATAAGTTATAAGTTATAAGTATAAGTATAAGTATATGTATATGGGGAAGTTGGGAAAGAGGGAAGGCGCTATAGACGCATAGCCACCTGATCAGTTGGAGTATGATACATGATTTCGTCCCGGACGCGGGATATATGGGTAAAAGGATCGGAGCCGACGCCTCGGCAATATGATATGTTCTATTTTATATATATATATATATATGGAAAGAGACGTTTTTCAAGAAAGTAAAGCATTATATGCACACATATGGATCGGGGCGCACGTTCGCAACAATATGTTATTGTATATGCACATATGGAACGGGCGCACGTTCCCGCGCCGCTAACGCATGCATGGTATCCGCCGAAGGCGCTTATATGCACAAAGTTGTCCTTCTACTCATGATATGTTTTATATTCTCTTTATGTCATTATCCGTATTCTATATTTCCCGCGTGTTATTATTCATGCCTTTACATACTACGGTACATTATTTGTGCGACGTCCTTCTTGTGGACGCGACCGTGCCACGCGGTGAAAGGCAGGCTAGACAGGCTCGGTCACTAGAGCTTTATTGGCGATATATTGGCGGCGCTCGGTTGTTCGGAGCCTCGGTTTCTCGGTACTACTTTTGTGTACACGATTGGGCACCGGCGGCGAATATTTAGCCCGCTTTGATGTTATATGTATTTTGATTAGAGGCTCGAGAACGGATATGTACGGTCGGATGTTTTGTAGTTTGTTGTCCCGTTGATGTATATTAAATTAGTAAAGTTTATCGGTACATGTTCATAATAACGACGGTGTAATTCATGTGGCCCCACTTAGTAGTAAGTATGACAAGAGGTAAGGGTGTGCTCGATGCAAGTATCGGGTACCGTCGCGGCCCCTAGTTGGGTCGTGACAAAAGTGGTATCGTAGCGAGGGTCCTAGGGGTTTGTCACGAGCCGTGTCGTCCAGAGGAGTCCTATTTATGGGTGTGTAGCGCGCCACACTTATAAATAGGAGGCTGCAGGGCATTTAGGAAATATGACCTTCTTTGTACTCTAGATCGTGCGATAGAGCTATGTTACCAGGCTTCCATGTTCTTTTCTGCAATCGTGTTATGGTTTCGGTGATGCCGTTGAAGAGGAAAGCTACCCCGGCCCGAAGGGCAAGACGGTGCCGGGAAAAGAATTGAACGGGAGCTCCAACAGCGGAGAGGTAGAAGAAGGAGAGTCTCAACAAGACTCTCCCCGTACTTTTCATGCTCCCCGTGTCGGCAGAACGCAGAGAGGAGTTCCGGCTCCGGCCCCAAAGACCACCGTGGGTTCCCGCGGTAGCTGCGTTCGGCCATCGGATGGCGGCAGGCCGTCCGATTATTGACCCGATTAGTTGCCGCACGGCTCGGCGGCAAGATACGTGTCACACCCCCGACTTTTACTAGGGTGTGATGGGCACCGACCCCATATTCGGAGCCGAAGCGAACCCGCCCGACTTTTATTACACATATGAACTTATGAACCGTTAGAAATGAACACATAAAAATTTTCGTAGGTAAAATCTAACATCACATAAGACTCGTGACGTGAAACATAATAACATATCGGCTGCTGGAGCCGCTACAGTCTAACAACCCAATACCCACGACTCTGTCTGGAAAGTCTCTAACTTCGAACAAGCGACAAGACATATATCGTCGACTCGGCGGCCTCCCGAACAAGTGGAGCCTACCCAACTCTTTGGACATCTTCTATACTAGCTTCGGCTGATTTGAGTGCACACCACGCGGCATGAAACGCGACCCCGGTGAAGAGGGTCGGTACGAGCAATGTCCGAGCATGTAAGGCAGAATAACAACATAATCAAGAATGTAAATATGGATAATAACGAATAACAATACGAACCGTCACGAGATAAGAGAGTAACACGTACGTACGAATGCCTCGTAGGCGGATGCCATGCATGCCTAACTTTCTTTTTGAAAAACATTTCTTTAAAAACATTTCTTTCGAAAAACATACAAATCGCCCGACCACGTAGGATCGGTGTGTAATCGCCCGTCCATATAGGAGCGGGTATAAGCCCGCGTCCGGGCCTCGCGTCCGGGTATAATGCGCCCACCGCGGTGTGTCTGCCCGGCCACCCATTGGACGGCACGGTGTGATGCTGCCCGGCCATGTAGGCACGGTGTCATATCTAAAAATATGATCAATTATAAAGCATGCATGAGAGACCAAAGAAAAGCTATAACTCCATCGGAGTGACATAAGGTCGGGAACCTCCGATTTGGGTTATGAAGTAATCATCATCGATAGGTCTCACCTCGAAGAACAATTCATGAGGTGAGACTTACAACAATGAACCATTCGATGGAATTATGAAAATAGACTCGATAATCTCGTCGTGGCACTAAAATCATGAGTTTTAGAATTTACGAAATCAAAATCATATTATTATGCGCTTTCATAGAAAACACTTCGTTCTTTTTCATACTTGAACTGCCGCCTATACGGTGGTCGCCGTCCAACGTGCGCGGTGTATTATCATCACACTATAACTTTTGAGGACAATAGACATGGTGGAAACATTCCCTTACTTCGGTCTTATAAAATATTCCCGTTTTCACGTTATAGGAAAACTTTTGAAATCGGGAAACTTTAACCTTTGAAGGTAAGCACTCTGTGGGAAAACATTCATGGACTGCTAGGAAAGAGGAATCATGCCGTAGGATCTCGAACATCGTACTTTTGGAGATAAGAAAGCTAAAAAAGATAACGTTTATGAAATCGTAATCATAGTACGAAAATAAACCAAGTGGGACTATGGAAGGAAACTCAGGAGTAGTGGGCCCACCTCGAATCAAATGAGGTGGCGTATACCATTTACGTATAATACATCTCATGACATTACTTATGAGAATTTTAGGGTAGCCGGATCCTATTCCTGCAAGTTCTAGGTGTTTAAAAATTTCTTTCAACTTTTCGTGAACATCTACTTCAATTCTACTGAATGAATAGTAATCAATTTCAATCTCGGATTTCTAGGAAAGGAATTGTCCCCGAGGCACGTATTCAAGCCTATGACGTCTAAGACATGCCAAAGAAGGAAAGTGAAGTCTTACATACCTTTTCCGCCTCATGCGCGACTCCAAATTCAAGTTCCAAATCCACAGTAATCTACAAATTGGTCACATTTACCAAATGTTAACTTGAGCATCTAAAAGTAAATTCTCAAAGTAACACTTGTCCAAAATTTCGGCAGCATTTCCCCCGTAAATGCGCCATCCCCAGATTCTAACTCGGCCCAATTCAACAACAACAACCCGAGAATGGAACTCAGCCACAATATCAACAACAATGCCAACAATCTTACTAACAACATTCAATTCATATTCAATTCGATTCAATTCGATTCATATGACTTTCAAAACGATTCAGTCAACATACTACTTCGCCCAACACCTTCCAATTCAATAAGAATAATAACAACACATTTCTTTCCTTCCCACTCATAAACTATATCAACAATCCTATATGTTAGCAACATCATTTTCATCAATACAAGAAGCTATATTGAATTCACATTATCTTGCAAATCAGCCCACAAACAACTACAACTTCAACTTGTTTCATCACCTAATCCACAATAAACAACAACCAAATATTACATAAAATTAGTTTAACATGGCAGCCCCAAACCAGCCCATACACGGCCAACCTCCACACATACAATTTCATGAGTTTCATTCATTTTCTACGCATTACAACAATGCACAAACATGTTGAACACAATTAGTTCTTTATTCCCACACAACCATACACACACGGCTACAACTTCAACAAATATAGTTTCATGGTTTCCTTCATTTCTACATATCACAACACGTCCAAAACATTCATAAAACATGCAAAAGAGGATAGAACCTCACCTTTTCCTTCCACCTCTTTCATTCGGCTAGGACTTCCCATAGCTAAAACGAACGGTTGCCTTGTTCCAACGACTACTCCACGTCGACGAGGACCTTCTAATTAGTAGAGAGACAAGGAGAAAATAATTTTTCTCAACCAAACTTGGGAGGCACCCTGTTCGGCCAGCCCTTGGCCGAACCTCCCTTCTCTCTTTTCTTTTCTTTTCAAGTTCCTAGAGTAAATGAATGATGAGTTGTGCCTTGCACATATATATATATATATATATATATATATATATATATATATATATATATATA
Source organism: Lycium ferocissimum (assembly GCF_029784015.1). Classification (NCBI taxonomy): domain Eukaryota; kingdom Viridiplantae; phylum Streptophyta; class Magnoliopsida; order Solanales; family Solanaceae; genus Lycium; species Lycium ferocissimum. The sequence continues at coordinate 15,515 of NW_026716296.1, forward strand.
TATATATATATATATATATATATATATATATATATATATATATATATATATATATATATATATATATATATATATATATATATATATATATATATATATATATATATATATATATATATATATATATATATATATATATATATATATATATATATATATATATATATATATATATATATATATATATATATATATATATATATATATATATATATATATATATATATATATATATATATATATATATATATATATATATATATATATATATATATATATATATATATATATATATATATATATATATATATATATATATATATATATATATATATATATATATATATATATATATATATATATATATATATATATATATATATATATATATATATATATATATATATATATATATATATATATATATATATATATATATATATATATATATATATATATATATATATATATATATATATATATATATATATATATATATATATATATATATATATATATATATATATATATATATATATATATATATATATATATATATATATATATATATATATATATATATATATATATATATATATATATATATATATATATATATATATATATATATATATATATATATATATATATATATATATATATATATATATATATATATATATATATATATATATATATATATATATATATATATATATATATATATATATATATATATATATATATATATATATATATATATATATATATATATATATATATATATATATATATATATATATATATATATATATATATATATATATATATATATATATATATATATATATATATATATATATATATATATATATATATATATATATATATATATATATATATATATATATATATATATATATATATATATATATATATATATATATATATATATATATATATATATATATATATATATATATATATATATATATATATATATATATATATACGGGGCACATGGCCGGTCATGTGCCCCTTTATTTTTCTCAATTTTTCTCCAACTTTCCTTGATTTTTCTAGAAATTTCCTTGAAGCATAAAAGATGAACAAATCTTGCATGGTAATGAATCGTACATACACCTATTCATATACTAAGCATCCGTGTGGCCATGGCCCACATCTTATGTGGCCGGCCACATGGCCACTTTTTTTTCTTTTTTCATGAATTTACAACTTCCTCTAATTCACTTTTGGCCCCAAATGTTCTCCTTAATATTCCATACCAATAATGCTTACAAGCAACTCACGCCTTATTATAGATTCGTAGTTAAAAGTCTCGTCTTCGTGTCCCAAAATAGCCTTGTCCCTAGCCTTCCGCCATTAGCTCGGAATATCCAAACGTACAAAACGCGAGGTATAACAATACGGACCAGGGAGATAGGGCGGTGAGTGCAAGGGCCCGCGACTTTATCACCCTGAGACCTCCGGAGTTCTATGGCTCGAAACCAGAGGAAGAACCGCGAATTTCATAGATGAGATGTTAAGGACACCGGGAATAATACATGCTTCGTATACGTGAGTCGGTAGGAATTGGCATCGTACATGTGTTGCGGGATGTGCGCTTTGTGGTATAACAGGTTGGATATCTCTGGGGAGCAAATGCCCCTCCCCCGTCCGGGGCAGAGTTTACGGAGGCATTTCTGCGACATTTCTTACCGCCAGAGGTTCGACGAGCTCGAGCTGATATGTTTTTGAATCTTAAACAGGGAAATATGAGTGTCCGAGAATATAGCCTTCATTTTAACTCGTTGGCCATGTCACACCCCGATCTTACTAGGGTGTGATGGGCACCCGACCCCGTATTCGGAGCCGAGCGAACCCGCTGACTCTTATTACTCACACATTCTCTTTGGATGCTTAAATCAAATATAGATAAAATACATAGTAGAACTTTCAAAACCTTTTTGTCGTTTCTCAAATTAATCACAGCCTGTAAGCGTAAGGACTCTATAACATAATGTGTAATAAAAAATGCATCGGCTGGTGGAACCATTTTCAAAACTGACACACTAGACCCACGACTCTGTCTGCAAAGTCTCTAACTCCGAACAAATCGTCATGGCACATACACTCTGACTCGGCAGCACTCCAGGACAAGTGGAGCCTACCAACTCCGCTGGCATCTTCTATGCAAGCTTCACTCATTTGGGTGCACACACGCGGCACGAAACGCCCCCGAAGATGAGGGTCGACGAGCTATGTATCGAGCATGTAAGTGCAGAATAGCAACATAGTAAGAGATATAAGCATGAATAATAACGGGATACCATATCGTGAGGTAAAGGAATAACCGTATATGAACAATGTCTGCATAGAAACATAGAACATATCATAGGATAACAGAGTAACCTGTGCATATGAATGCCCCATGGGGGCGGATGCCATGCATGCTAAGCTGGTCATATGGTATCATGGCGCCGAACAAGCCGGCTCGCCCACATTGCGCCGGAATACTCCGGCTCGCCCATAAACGTACACCGGCATCCCGCGTCCGGGATGATAAGCCAGCTGACCAGGTGGCAATGAAACAAGTATCCCTTCCCATTTCCCCCATGTATACATGTATCCCATCCCCCCAACCCATGTACATATACAGGTATGGCATGCATGAGAGCCCAAAGAAAGTCATGTATTCATCGGAGGGACGTAAGGTCGGAAACCTCCGATCACATTATGGAATAATCATGGTCGTCATGTCTCACCTTGAAGGAACGATAATCATAAGGCGAGACTTGTGAGAGAATAGCATTAAGAGAACATAGAACATGTCATAGCATATCGTGTCATGTCATAAGATATCGTGTCATAGACATTTTCTCATTTTTAGCATCATCTTTGTCGTTGTAAAATCGGAGTCGTCGTTCTAGATATAGAAACTTTCAAAAAGAATTGTAAAACTTAGATTTGGAGAAGAATAATTATTTTTGGAAAACATTTAGGGACTTTTTATGAAGAAAATCATGCCTTGGAATCGAGGGATTAATTAAAACGACTATTATTTAGTAGTCGGAACGATGTCCAAGAGTTTCCTTTAACTGTAATACGGAAATAAACCAAATAGAGCCATAGGAGGAAATTAAGGGATAGTGGGCCCACCTCGAGTCAAATGAGGCGGCGTACACAATTTACGTATAATACGTTTCATGGCATGACTTATGAGAGTTTTAGGGTAAACGGATCCTATTCATGCAAGTTCTAGTTGTTTAGGAGCTTTTTCTAACATTTCACACAGTTTCTGGTTCAATTCCACTGAATGAAAAAGAGGAAACTTTAGGTGCGGATTCCGGAGAATGGAGTTGTCCCCGAGGTTCATATCCAACCTAGTATGTCTAAGACATGCCAAAGAAGGGAGAGTAAAACCTTATATACCTTTTCGTTTCGCTTTGCGACTCCAAATTCAAGTCCCAAATCCGCCAAAATCTACAAATTGGTCACATTCACCCAAACATTAATTAGGGCATTTAGGAGTTGATTCTTTAAAGC
>NW_026716297.1:0-32595 GCF_029784015.1 Lycium ferocissimum
ATGTGAAAAACAAGATTCTTGGACCAACAACAAAGGCAAGAAATTTTTTTTTCTTTCTTTTTTTTTTTTGCTTCAGCCGAGAGCCTTCAAATGGCTGCTCTTCAATTTTTTTTTGTGTTCTAAGATTTTTCTTGAAAATTCTAAAGCATGCATAGACTTATATATTGATTTAGGGTCATGTGATTATCACATGACCACTTAAAAATGGAGCATGGGCCAAGCCTTGGCCGGTTGCCCCTAAGTTTTGGGCCCAAATTTTTTTTCAAATTTTTCTTGGCCCAATTCGTTGAACGCTCGTTTTGTGATTTCCGAAATAAATTTTCAAAATTCCAAATTTGCCCTCGGCCTTCCCCGATGTCTTAACACCAATAATTTCACAAACAACATAAGCATATTAACTAAAATCAATTTATTTCCTTATAACATACAAGTCTTAATCATTCTCATAATTTCCGATTATGCAAAAACACGGGACATAACAATATCTTGATATACTCTCATAGTAGAGCGGAGCACGAGCAGTATTTGAGGATCTTGCTTAGGATTCTAAAAGAGAAGCAACTGTATGCTAAGTTTTTGATGTGTGAGTTTTGGCTCGGCTCTGTGGCATTCTTGGGTCACGTAGTGACCAAGGATGGTATTCTGGTGGATCCCAAGAATATTGAGGCAGTTCGTGATTGGGTCAGACCTACTTCAGTGACCGAGATTCGGAGTTTCATTGGCCTCACTGGTTACTATCGCGTTTTGTAGAGGGATTTTAATCTCTTGCATCCCTTTTGACCAGATTGACTCAGAAAAATGTACCCTTTTAGTGGTCGGATGATTGCGAGGTGAGCTTTCAAAAGCTCAAGATTTCATTGACTACAACCCTAATTTTGACTATTTCCGTGGAGGGATAGGGCTTTACTGTATATTGTGATGCTTCACGGATTAGCCTTGGTTGTGTTTTGATGCAGAAAGGGAAAGTGGTAGCTTTTATTCAAGGTAGTTAAAGGTGCATGAGAAGAACTACCCCGCTCATGATTTGGAGTTGGCGGTGGAAGTATTTGCATTCAAAATTTGGAGGCACTACTTGTATGGTGTCCATTATGAGGTGTTTACAGATCATAAGAGTCTTCAACACATTTTCAATCAGAGGGATCTTAATTTGAGGTAGCGAAGGTGGTTACAGATGCCCAAGGACTATAATATGTCGATTCTTTATCATCCGGGCGAGACCAATGTAGTGGCGGATGCCTTGAGTCAAAAGGCGGTGGGTATGGGTAGCCTAGCATGGTTACAGGTTGGGGAGAAACCTTTGGCTATGGATGTTCAGGCCTTGGCTAATTGTATGGTTAGACATGATATTTCAGAACCTGGTAAGGTTTTGGCTTGGGTGGAGGCACAGTCTTCCTTATTGGAGCATATTAGAGCCCAGCAGTTTGATGATGCAAAATTATGCAAAATTCGAGATAAAGTGTTGAAAGGAAAGGCAAGAGAGGCAATTCTCAATGATAAAGGTTTTTTGAGGATCAAGGGTCGCATATGTATTCCCCAGGTAGGTGATTTGATGCGATTGATCATAGAAGAGGCTCACAGTTCGAGGTACTCTATTCATCCAGGAGCTATAAAGATGTATTGGGATTTGAAGCAACATTAATGGTGGTGTAGTATGAAGAGGGATATCGCAGGATTTATGGCTAGGTGTTTGAATTGTCAACAAGTGAAGTATGAGCACTAAAAGCCAGGTGGAGTTACTTAGAGGATGCCTATACTTGAGTGGAAATGGGAGATGATCGCTATCGACTTTATCACAGACTTTGTGAAAATTTGATGCTATTTTGGTCATTGTGGACCGTTTGACTAAATCGGCTCATTTCGTACTGGTTCAGACCACCTACAATTCAGAAAAGTTGGCCAGGATCTACATCCGAGAGATAGTACATTTGCATGGTGTACCCGTTTCTATCATTTCAGATCGAGGCACTCGCCTTTATATCGCATTTATGGCAGTTTATGCAGAAGGAGTTGGGTACTCGAGTGGAGCTTGGTACAACATTTCACCCTCGAACTGATGGTCAATTCGAGCATACTATTTAGGTCCTTGAGGATATGTTGCGGGCCTGTGTGATTGATTTTGTGGACATTCAGATCAGTTCTAGCCTTTGGCTGAGTTTTCTTACAAAAATAGCTATCATTCGAGCATTGAGATAGCACCATTCGAGGCATTATATGGTAGGAGTTGTCGTTCTCTAGTTGGTTGGTTTGATGTATTTGAGGTGAGATCTTAGGGTACCGAATTGTTGCGGCATTCTTTGGACAAGGTCAAGTTGATTCAGGAGAGACTTCTCACAGCTCAGAGTAGACATAAGAGTTATGCAGATCGGAAGGTTTGTGACTTGAAGTTCATGGTTAGCGAGCGGGTTTTGCTTAAGGTTTCACCCATGAAGGGTGTGATGAGGTTTCGGAAGAAGGGCTAGTTGAGCCCTAGGTACATTGGTCCGTTTGAGATTATTCAGCGCATTGGTGAGGTAGTCTATGAGTTGGCTTAGCCTCCTGGTTTGTCGGGTGTTACCCCGTGTTTCATATTTTTATGGTCAAGAAATACCATGCTTATGGTTCTTATGTAATTTAGTGGGATTCGGTGTTGCTTGATCAAAATTTGACCTTCGAGGAAGAGCCAGTTGCTATTTTGGATTGGTAGATCCGAAAGTTGAGGTCCAAGGAGATTGCTTCAGTAAAAGTTTAGTGGAGGCTTCGGTCGGTTGAGGAGGCTATTTAGGAGACTGAGGTAGATATGTGGACTAGATGTCCCCTGCTTTTCAACGGTTCAGGTTTTTCTTTTCTCTTTTATGTTTAAGGACGAACATGTGTTTAAGTGGTGGATGATGTAGCGATCCGTTCAGTCGTTTTGGCTATTTTGATTATTTACCCCTATTGACCCTTCCCCTAGCTTCATTAGAGTTTTTTTGACTTGTGGGGATGGGTGGTACGATTCCCGAGGAATTCAGATGAGATTTGAGTGAGAAAATGAGAATTTTGGAAGTTTATAAGTGTTTGGTTGACCAAAGTCAACATAGGGGGTAACTAAGTCTCTTTAGTAATTTCGTCCATTCCATTAGGTCCAGAATGTCGATTATGACTTGGTTGAGTAGTTGGTTTGGCTCCCAAGGGACTTGGGGGTATTTTGGTCATTTGGCTGGAAATCTAGCTTTAAGGCATTTGGTGTTGACCGGGTCAAGATGATCTCTTTTGGAAATTTCGAATGCGCGAGTGGGTTTGTAACGTGGTTTAGAGCTGGTTTGCATATTTGGTTCATGTCAGGGATGTCCCGGATGAGTTCCGAGTGATGGATCGAAATGTTAAACTTGGCAGATTTTTTGGTTCTAGTGTTTACACTTCTGCGAGGATGGGCTCGCACCTGCGCATGGTGGGCCGCTGGTGCGAGAGAGGAAATTGCAGGTCGACATCATAAATTTGAACACACGGGTGAAGGCTGTACGCGGATTTTGGGGGCTGCGGTACCGCAGCCTTACGCGGGTTTAAGTGGACCTCACACCTGCGAGGTTTGAGCTACCGAAGCGGGCCCGCAGGTGCGAGAGATGGTGCGCAGGTGCGCAAATCACTGAGCAGAATAAGATATTTAATTCCCTATTCGAGTTTGGTTGATCCATTCACATATTTGACACTTGGGAGCTTGGTTTAAGGTGATTTTAGGAGATTTTGCGAGGTTCATCTATTGGGTAAGATTCTAACCTTCCTTTTACGATTATTTCATAGATTATTAAGGGTTTTCATGCTAGAGATCATGATTTAGGAGTGGGAAACTGGGGGTTTTTAAACCCTAGGCTTGAAATAAGAATTTCTTCAATTGAGCATGAAGTTGATGTTGGATTTTGTTGAATTTGAATATCTAGACTTCTTAGATCATGGATAAACTAATTTTGGATCGAAATTCCTATTTTGCCCTTTTTAGCTCTGAATCCTATTTCGGTTGACTTGGGTTCAATATTAAAGTATACCAATATAGGTACCGTTGGATTCATATAAACTCATAGACTAATAATTTGTCCCTATTGAAATCGATTTTTCAACAAAATTATGATTTTAACCCTCGAGGTTTGGAACGGGGCTTTTGGGTTGACTTTCTAGACCCAAATCTTTATATGGAAATATGGGTATCGATTGACTTATATTCTTAGGTATAATCCGTGTTTAAACAGATTGGGATCGTTCGGAGGCTCTATAGAAGGGCAAGGCTCTCTTTTGTGATTATTGGACTCTTATTACAGGCATGTTTAGACTATGAACCTTAGCTTAAGTGTCATGGTTGGTTTAAATTGGACTAATAAGAAGGGATAATGGGGTAACGAAAGGGGGTCCCGGTACTTGTGAGGTGACGAGAGCTTGTATTGGGTATCGGTGCCATGATAAGGGTATTTGTGTAATTTTAATTACATAGTCCGATCTGAATGCCACACTTTGGATGTTAACTGATAGCATAGATTGATTTGTGTTTGTGATTAGGATATGAGGTCCCTTATTTATTGCTTCTATGCTTATTACCTGTCTCATAGTGATTATATGTTCTCATCACTCCTAAATACTCATTTAAAAGTGGAAAAGAGCTAAAGATTGAGTCTTTATTGCTTAGCTTCATTTCTTACTACTGTGCATGCCATATTCATGATATTTATTGTATCTCATGACATTTGAGGATACATGTGTAAACTCCAAGGGGAAATGACTCCGGACGCAGTGATGTTAGTGATATGAGCCAGATTGGCCAAGTGACAGGTATTGTGAGCCTACGGGCTATGTTTGATGATTTGGAAGCCTAAAGGGCTACGAAACCTGAAAGCAAATGATTCCGAGTTGGTATATGGACCTTGCGATTCCCCCATAGGTCAAGCTTTGTTAATGTTCGAACGTGTGTGTACCGAGAGATGGAAAACGCCTTGCATTGCATTGCATTTCATATTATATTATCTCATTGATTACTTGGTTGTGACTTGCTTGTGCGGTTACCTAATTTACTTTAAATGCTTACTTGGAAACTTGATGGACTTATGGATTAGAAGCTTTCACCTAGGCTTATAACCTGATATTGTTGAGATTATTGTGAATATTATTTTTGTGGCCTAATAGTGGTTAAGTGTGGAAGTAGTAATCGTAGGCCAACCCTCGACTCCATTTTCATTAGGGTCAATCGACGATGCTGCTGAGTACACATTGTTTTCCATACTCTTGCTACACTTGCTGCATCCTTTTTGTGTGCAAATTCTATTCCTAGCATGAGTGGATCTCGGCACGCTGTCGTCCATTGAGGAGACCATGTAGACGATTCGGGATGAGCCACTAGTGTGATCCATGGCACCAGATCTTCTTCAGTTATCTTTATTTTCTGTCTTTTATTTCCAGACAGTTTATATATTTTCGGGATTTATTCCCAGACTTGTACTCCATTTTAGTCCGTTCTTGTACTAGTGACACCAGATTCAGGGATGGTTTTACTTTTATTTCCGCATTTATTCTATTAAGGATATTTAAGACTTAAAAGTTAACTTGTATGTGTATTCCGCATTATTCCTTTTTTTTTTTTTTTTAATTTGGGTTGTTGATGGCTTATTGACTCGAGAGAGTTAGCGCCTTCATGGCTCCACAATTTGGGTCATGATATGCACTAGTTGAATTTAATGTAATTGCATATCTTCTGAACCTGCCAACACAAAGAATTTTAGTGAGTCAGCTGTAATGTATTTGTAAGTGTAAATAATTTTTTGTATGAGGTAACGATATGTTATTGTATCTGACCTAATATCTCTTTGTAGAAAGTATTTTTGGTGTATGTTCCTTTTCGCCGCTTCGACTGCTTTGTCATGACCAAAACCTTTGTTGTTGACATTGGTGTTGCCCTTGAGAGTGCAATGTATAGCTGTCCATGGGAGAAAATGAGTTGTGGTAAGTATAGTCCAACATTTGGTATTGTATGTCCTTGTGCTTTATTTATCGTCATTTAAAAGCATAATCATACTGGAAACTGTTCTTTAATGAATTTAAAAGGGTAGCCTTCATTTTCGGGAGGCGAAAGTTGAATTCTTGGAAAAGATACATGTTTGAAAGCATTCTGCCCCATCAATATTTCTGCATGTATAACGTTGTTGTCAAAACCTCTACATATCATTCTTGTACCATTACATAAACCATTTGAAGCATCCAAATTTCTTAATAACATGATAGCTGCATATTTCTTCAAAACCAACCTGTATACCAATAAAACATTATCTAAAATTAATTAGATGAGGAATTACATTCAAGAAAGATGTAAGAACACTGCCGTGATTTTTAAATATAAGTTCTCAATCAAATAGACCAAAATGAATATTATCTAAGAAACAAAATTACAATAATATATATGTATGTTGAACCTTAATTAGACCAAAACAAAGATTGTCTAAGAAACAGAATGTCACGACCCGAACTACGGGCCATGACGGGTATTCGGGGCTACCCACCGAACACCGCTCGTACTGTTACTTATCTGCTATCATTTATACTATATGCTCATAATCATAGAAATATATCATCATTTGAAACATAACCACGTTTATAAACATAAGCCCTTCGGCTATCAAAATAATATATACATGCATATACATACAGACCATGGGACCATGCTACCCACACTGCGTATCTACGAGACTCTACTAGAGTACTAGACAGATGGACGGGACAGGACCCCGTCGTGCCCAATCATGACTACATACATATATGCACCAAAAGAATACTCAATGAAATAAAGAGGCATCAATGAGGAGCAATCTGTAACTGACTGAATCATAAAGGAAGTACTGCATGCTGACTTACTTTCATACTCATCATCATATCATATATGCATAAATGTATAAATGTATAATCTGCCCGACCATATAGGTGCGGTGTGATAATCAATAACATTAGCAATAGCATCGCACTAGCTTTGCGTCTGTGCCTCCCGCGTCCGGGTATCATCTCATGCCGCCCACTAGTGGTGTATGCCCGTACCATTTGGCCATGGTGTATAGCTGCCCGCCTTGGCGGTGACTGCCCAGCCAACTAGGCGCGGTGTAATATCATCATGTACTCATCATATCATGCTCATCATAGTATACTTATCATACACGCTTATCATAACATACTTATAGCAATATATGCATAGAGACTCATAGATAATCATACTTTATCGGGGTGACATAAGGTCGTGGACCCCCGACTTCATTATGGGACATTCGTAAGTATTCTGCCTCACCTTGAAGGAACAACATAAGGTGAGTGTACACAATGATCAAAATCAATGGATTATAAGTAGCATCATATCAGGGGCTATAGCTTCTTTAGACTTAAACTTATCATCATCATTAACGTGCTCGTAATACATCTCTTATTTCACATAGCTATTCATGAACATAGACTCTTAGCTTTTCGGAATATAGGACATTCATGAGAAAGGAGGGAATTCATGCCATAAGATTCATGCCTTAGAAAGAAAGGACTAGCCTCACATACCTTCGTCGTTTAGCTATTCTATCGCTTGCTCGTTCTCCTTTAATGCACTTGTTTATACCTTCAATGGAATTCGTATCGATATTAGCTATATTATCGTGAAAACATACTTACTAAAGCTAGAGAAATTTGGGCAGCATTTCTTTTGTTTATACTACTTTCCGCCATACTCCATATCGACTCCCAGCATTCATAACAACCGTCACAATAACATTAACAACAATCGTCATCTATTTACATAATTCACATTTCACAATTCCAGATCAATTCTCCAAATTCATGACTAAAATCTATTATCGTGTACTTTCACATATGATACTCATTCCATGTTCTAAATGTCATTTATAACGTATTTATAACATCAACACAACCATTTTCATGATTCAATTCAACTACTACTCACTAATGGCACTATTCACCCATTTATAACCCATCTTTCATACTCTTTCATAATCCAAATGTTTCATCTTAATAATGCTTCAAACAACATGTAAAGATCATGAAACTTACCTTAAATGATGGAGGAATAAACCTTGAATGATAATACACCTTGTTGCACAAAAACCCTATTTCCTCTTTCTTGAGATTTCTTGGTTTGGATGACTTTAGAGAGGTTTCCTTCACTTGATTCACCTCAATACTTGTTGTTGATCCTTGATTCCCTTAGTTTTCTTGTGGATGAAATGTTTGGAAGGTTCTAGAGGTGTGGAGAGGTTGAAAACGTTGATGGAAATGAAATAAATGAAGTGGGCATCACTTATAAAGACTTAGAACATTTCAGTCGTCGGGAGTTCCACGGACTGTTCCACGGTCCGTGGAACCAAGTGCTGGCCGTGGAACTGGTCGTGGTTCATGACCAGCCAGACATCTTCTCTGCTGGCTGTTCCACGGACACATCCACGGTCCGTGGATCATGGTGCTGTCCGTGGAACATGGTCGTGGAACTCACAGTTCCACCGGAATGGTTCCCGTCGTTTCGTTCGACCTCCAATCCTTATGGAACCTTCTTGGCAATTGTTTATCACTTCATTATTAATCTAGGGGACGTTTTAACTCTTCTCCACAACATCCTTAGGGTACCACTAACTCAATACTCATAGTTTTTGTTATATCCCGTATTTTGTACATTGGGGTAATCCGGGCTAACCATGATAAGTTAAGGACAAGACTATCCCGGGATACGAGGTAGAGACTTTTGACCTTCAATTTTGTTTTAAGGCATAAGTTGCTTATGATTTTATTGGTATGGAATATTAAGAAAAATTTGGGGTCAAAAGTTAATTTTGGGAAGTTAGTATTTCATGAAATGAAAGCCATATTCGGCCAAGCCTAGCCGAACAAGACCCCAAGAAAAATTAATCAAAAAAAATATTTTCTTCTAGTATTCCAACCAATTGGAAGGTCCTTATTAACGTGCTTAAAAATTGACAATCACGTTGTTGCTTCATAATTTAAACTCACGTTGACAGTATTATATTTCGTATTTTTGTACGTCGGATTATTCGCAAGCCGAGGTGGGGCCCACACATTGAGATTTTTTTGGGACATGCGACAATTTATATGAATCACATATGTGAAGTTAAACATAACTCAAGAAGGACCCTTGAGCCAAATCAAAGTGGAAGTCCTCCAAACAAATATTTTTAAGTAACGTTTTCGGGTGATCTGACTTCGAGGGGCAGAAACGGTATTATAAGTTTGGAATTTGGAAAACTACCAAAGATAGAAGTTGTAGATAATTTAATTATCTTTCCAACCATAGGTTGTGTGCCCACATGTGACATCGGGATAAGGAGATATGGACATTTTAAGGCGGAAAGGTCAGTGGGCTAGGCCCAAACCGGGCCCAATCGGGTTAGGCCCATGACCCATGCCTATTTAAGTGAAATTTCAGCCCTTTCCTCTCATTTTTCAGACCAACAACACCAGAAAATTCTGGAAAGAGAGAGAGGAGAGCCTTGGAGAGAAGAAAAACCAATTTTGACCAAAATCTGAGCCCGAATTAGAAGCCCATGAAGAGAAAAGTGTTGTACGCCGCGTTGTCTTCAATTTGAGCTAAAAATCCACCAAGGAGAAGAGTGATAACGTGGGGGCTGCATGCTTAAGGTATGAATACGGTTCCTTTTCATTGTTAACGAGTTTATTTAGAATTTTAACGGATTAGCACGGAGGGAATAGCCTGATAAATTCGTTTGTTGGTGTTGTGAATTATGGAAGGAGATTTGAAGAGAATTTTGGATGAAAATAAATGTATTTAACTTGTAAAATGTGAAGGCTGTTGTTATTGATGTTGTTCATATGAATTCCGACTCCTTTACGGAAATAAAATTATTAAATAGTTATATCGCAAATTTGGTTGGTTGAGAAATTTAGAAAATAGTGTGCGGGTTGTTTTATGGCATACGTCGGTATTGGAAATGATGTTAATACTATTGGTATTGTTGTTGATGTTGTTGGTTACTGAATTGAGAATTCGGGCTAGGCATATAAACAGGGGAGATCTTTGCCCGATTTTCGATAGAATATAGAATGGTTTGGTTTGAAATTTGGAGCAAGTGTGAAATAAAAAGACTAACGTAGCGTGAATCCCTTTAAATGTAGATTTATGAGTTCAGACGAATACGCGTAGCTAATAGGAGGTTGAACAGGTATGTAAAGCTCACCCTTTCTTTCTTTTGGCATGTCTACAATTCTCATTTGCTTCTTGATGTTACTATTCCTAATTCAGTCGTGTTACATTCCGTATTTTGTACCCTCGGGTAAGTCAAGGCAAGTGACACAAGTTGATGGTAAGCCACACTTTGGCCTAGTTTAAGACACAAGTTGCTTATGGAAAATTTTAAAGTGGGAATATTAAGAAAGGCTAGGGGTAAAAAGGGAATGTCGCAAATGACTCATGGAAATATGGAGAACGGCTGGGGACAAATTTGGAACTAAGGAAAATAATTTTCATGAATTATAGGAAATTCCATAGAAATTTCAAGAAAAGGGGCCACTTGGCCGTGGACCCCACTCCCAAAACTTGGCCAAATGAATTCAAGCCAAGCATAGGGGTAATATGTCTAATTATTATTAGAGGGGACCAAGTATATATATGGGGAAAGATGACTTATTCATCTTAATTCTCTAGAATTTTCAAGAGCTTGGAAAGAAAGAAAGAAAGAAAGAGGAGAAAAAAAAGAACATGGCCATTCGTCCTTGAAGAAAAAAAAAAAGAAAAACCGAAGAGAAAAAAAAAAGAAAGAGAAAGAGAGAGAGTTTCCAACTTGTTTCTTCTAGCCAAACAATCCCTTGAAGGGTTCTTAGTAAGGTGAAGTAATTTGTGGAACAAGAAGAACTTATATTCATACAAGTTGCCAACTTGAGTCAAGTGAAGAAGTGAGGAAAAAGGTAAGGTTTAATTCTTTTCTTATGTGTTATGGATGTTTGAGTATGTTGTGTGCATGAAAATGGATGAAATTCATGTGATGGAAGTGTGTGTGTGTGTGTGGCCGTGACTACACAAGGCAATCCGTGTGTGTATGTGTTGTGTGTATTATGTTGTGTTGTGTTGTGTGTTGGTTGTTGTAATGTATGGAAAATATGGAAATCCATGAAAAACATGCATATGGGTGTTGGCCGAATGGTAGGTAGTGGAAGGGTGTGGTGAATTGATTTTATTTAGAATGGCAATTGTTGTTATGGTAGGTTCTATGAAGTAAGAATAAGGATTTAATGGTTTGGAGGAGTGAAAATTGGGTTGTTGTGATTGAATTTGAAAGAAGGAAATATGTTGTTGTTTTATAAAAATTAGAAGGTTATGAGTAAGTAGTATGTTGATGGTATTGTTGGAATATCATGTGAATTCAATTGTGTTGAGTTATATTGAATTGTATGGAATTGTATTGAATTGCATTTAATAGAATTGAATAGAGTTGAAATGAATATAAGTGGCTTGTTGGTATTGTTGGTTGACGATTTGGCCGAGTTCTATTCTCGGATTTGTTGAGTGATAATATGGCCGAGTCGAATTCTCGGGGATGTTATACGTATAGGGGAGATGCTGCCCAAATTTTGTTTATGGACGAGTATTGGTTAAGATTGACATCTTAAAGCCTTACGAATTAACATTTGGTAATTGTGACCAAATTGTAGATTTTGGCGAACTTGAAGCTTGAGTTTGGAGGCGTGTGCAAAGCGGAAAAGGTATGTGAAGGCCACCTCTCCTTCTCTTGGCATGTCCTAGTTATTATAGGCCGAAATCCGACCTTCGGGAAAGGTCCTACTCCTCGGAAACGACACTTGAATTTATTCCTTTTTCATTCAGTAGAATTGAATCCATAATTTACGCTTTAAGGTAAAGTGATGTTCAAACATCCGTAACCTTTGTAAATGAAATCGGAATGCCTTGAAATCTTCGTGGATGACCCAATGGAACATGATGACCATGTTTTTTTTTCGTCGTTACCCGAGTCTCGATGTACGTGCGTATTGGTTTCCATTACTTCTTTCATAGAAACTTTATAATCTTATTTTATGTTTTCTCGTGGTGTTGCTATTCATTGATGGTCTCGCCTTATAATGATTGTTCCTTCAAGGTGAGATGAAGCGACCGTGGTTATTCCATAAGGTAATCAGGGGCTACTGACCTTACGTCACTCCGATAGACACATGACTTTCTTTGGGTTCTCATGCATGCTGCTTATATGATATGTATATGACATGTATATGAAAATGGGGAAATGTGGGAAAGGGACACATGTTGCGCTATAGACGCATTGCCACCTGGTCAGCTGGCGTAATTCCATCCCGGACGCGGGATGCCCGGACGCGGGACATATGTGGGCGAGCCGACGTATTTCGGCGCTATGACATGTTCTATTTTCATATGTATATGACAAGAAATGTTTTGAAAAAAATATATAATAAGCAAGCATGACATCCGAGAGGCACTTACGGTGCACAGTTATCCTCTTATCTCGTTGTATGATCTATGGTCTCACATGTTGTTGCTCATATGTTACATGCTTCATTGTGTTATTTTTCATGGCCTACATAATCGGTACACTGCTCGTACTGACCCCTTTTCTTCGGGGGCTGCGTCTCATGCCACGCAGGTAGACAGGTTGACGGGTTCGACTCCTAGGAGCTCTTCTAGCAGTACATCGAGAGGCGCTCCAGTTGTTCCGGAGCCTCTGTTTTGGGTACTACTTTTGTGTATATATATGTTTGGACACAGCAAAGTCAGCTACTTGTAGTTACATGTATCTTGTTTAGAGGCTCGTAGCCAGATATGTACAGTCAGATGTTTCATAGCCTAGTTGTCCTTGTCGCCGTGTAATATGTCAGTACGATTGATTACTACTCGTTTATATGTATGCTATTAACGATAAGGTTAAGAAAAGAAATGCTAGTGTTCATACGGCCCACTTAGTAATAAGAATAAGACGTATAATAAGGGGTGCTCGGTACGAGTATCGGGTACCCGTCGCGGCCCCTAGCTGGGTCGTGACAGAAGTGGTATCAGAGCAGGCGGTCCTAGGGTTTGTCTACGAGCCGTGTCCAGTAGATTCTCCTGTTTATGGGTGTGTAGCGCGCCACACTTATAAACGAGGAGGCATAGGCATTTAGGAAGTATGACCTTCTTTGCATTCCGGATCGTGCAATAGAGCTATGTTATCGGGTTTCTATATTCTTCCTTAATCTGCGTCATGGTTTTCGGTAATGCGGTGAAGAGGAAAGCTACGGCGGCCGGAAGGGCAAGAGGGTGGCCGGGAAAAAGGGGTTGAACGGGAGCCGCCGGCGGGGAGTAGAAGAAGGTGAGTCTTACAACGAAGCTTCTCCTCCCTGTCGACGGAGAGGCGGGATAGAGCTCCGGCACCGGTGCCGGCAGCCGCGGGACGGCGGATATCGAAAGCTATCCGATTCTTGCGGCCCGGTTAGTCGCCGCACAAGCCCGGCGGCAAGATACGGGCCAGGGGACGGGCGGTGAGCGCGAGCCGTGATTTTATCACCTAAATCCTCCGAGTTCTATGGATCGAAACCGGAGGAAGACCCGCAAAGTTTTTTAGATGAAATGCGAGGACGCCGAAGATAATACATGTTTCGGAGACCGAGTCGCAGAATTGGCCTCCTATAGATTGCGGGATATAACGGTCCATTGGTATAATCATTGGATCTCCTCGGGGAGTAAACGCGCCTCCCGGTCCGGCGAGTTCACCGAGGCATTTTCGCGACACTACCTACCCGGAGGTTCGACGGGCTCGAGCCGATATGTTCATGAATCTTTACGGGGAAATATGAGTGCTCGGGGAATACGGTCTCCATTTTGACTCGTTGGCATGCCCCGGCCATGGTAGCGGATATGGGGGATAGTGTGTGTGACGCCCGGTACGTAAGAGGGCTGGGCCAAATTTAGCTAAAGACTGCTTGACAAACCTTCACTCCGGGGACGGGATGACTATCGCTCGCATTCGTGCCCACGCCCAAAACACGGGAGGAGCGATATCGGCGACGAGAGGGTGAACGTGATTCACGATGGGGCTCCGGAAAAAGGGCCGATCTTTCGAGCCGAGAAGTGAGTATAGAGGACGGGCACCACAGTATTCCAGGTATTCGGAACCGGATCAGAGTGCCCGAGCTTTAGGGTCCCAGCATAGAGCTGATTCAAATAGAACAGGGCCACCCCCACTGCGATGTACTCGGTGTGGCAAGCCACACTCTGGGCAGTGCTACCTTGACACAGGTGCTTGTTTTGTCTGTGGTCAGACTGACCACTTGATGCGTGACTGTCCACGGAGGTCTGGGAGAGACCAAACTCAGCCCGCCGGATCCGCCATCGGTTCGTCATCGACCGTGCGCCCTCCCGGACAGACGTCCCAGGCTCCAGCCAGTCGTGGTCGAGGCAGAGGAGGAGCACCAAGTACAGGCTGTTATAGCCCGTATTTCGAGCGCTCGGACATTTCGAAGAAGTCGTGGAATGTGAAAGGTAAGATCGTTTCTCAAAACTATTTTAATGCGCAAGTGCGTTATTAATATTATTAAGGAATATTGTTGATATGGAATATTGAGAAAGGCTAAGGGCAAGAAGAGAAATTCGCAAAATGGGCCGTGAAATAATGTGGAAGGTTAGGGACAAAATGGTAATATTTAGGAAAGTCGAGGGGCAAAATAGTCATTTCACGAGTAATCAATAGATCCCTTGGAAAAGGCCATGTGGCCGAAAAAAAAAAGGGAAAAAAGAGACAAGGAAAGGACTTAGTCATCTTGTGGGAAATTTGAAGAAAATTCAAGAAAAGAAAAGAAAAGAAAAGTCAAGAAAAAAGAAGAAAAATCTAGAGAGGGGGCATGTGCCCCTCACATGCATGCACATATATATATATATATATATATATATATAAGAGGGGTGGTCATATTTTTAACAAAGAAAGAAAGAAAGCAAGGAAGAAAGAAAAAAAAGAGAGAGACAAGGACCATTCGGCCATGCCTTGGCCGAATGGGTTCCATGAGAGGGAGAGCAAGAAAAATATTTTTCCTCCTAGTTTTCCTATCAATTTGAGGGTCCTCTACAACATGGTGCAAGTGTTGAAGCAAGTAGAAGGATGTTTGGTGTTATGCACCAATCCTACATCAAGTGGGAAGTTGAAGAAAAGGTAAGGTTTCATCTCTTTTGAGTATTGCGGATGGTTCATATATGTTGTAGGTTAAAGAAATGAATGAAATTCATAAAGTATGTGCATGTATGGTGTTGGCCGAATGGAGTGGGTGTTGTGTAGAAATGATGAATTAATTTTATTTTAGTAGTTTGATTGTTGTGTTGTGAATTCCAAAATGTAAAATGAAGGAAAAACATGAAATCCATGATATTGAAGTGTGACCGTGTGGTGTGTGGTATGGCCGAATATATGTGTGTTGTGTTGTCTTGCAAAGAATGGATTGATTCTATATAGAACGTTGGTTGTTGTGGTAATGTATGGAGAGATGAGAATTCATGGAAAATATGCATGTAGTGTTGTGGCCGTGTGTTGCATGAATGGGCCGTGTGGGTGTGTGTTGCATTGCATGGAAAGAAATGAATAAATTTTATGGAATCTTATGTTGTTGGAATGTATAGAGATGGATGGAAATGCATGAAAATGTGTAAGGGGTTGTTGTAACCAAATAGTAGGTGATTGGGTAAGTTATGGTAAATTGATGTTATTTGATATTCTAGTTGTCGTCGTGATGGATTGTGTGTTGCAGAACAAAGAATGTGGGTGAAGCTAATGAATATGAACGATAATGAAATGTATGGTTGTTAAATTTGAAGATTTCGGGTGAAGTAGTATGTCGAGTGAGTCGTTAGAATATTATGCGAATTGAATTGAATTGAATTGAATTGAATTGGATATTGAAGTGTTGCTAGAATACTTGTTGGTATTGTTACTAGTTTGGCCGGGTTGAATTCCCGGATTGTTGTTGATTAAAAATTGGCCGAGACGGACTCTCGGGGACGGTATATTCATAGGGGAGATCTTTGCCGAAATTCTGGCAGACCATAAGTAAAGGAACTTGAAAGGGTACGACAAGTATATGTCAATGAATCTTATGGTTGCATCAACTTTCTTGAATGTAGACTAGCGGAACCAAGCTTGGATGAATAAGCGTAGCTAGTAAGGCGCGGCGCAGGTATGTTAAGGCTAAGCCCTTTTCTTTCTACGGCATGAATCACATAATGAAGTATTATAAATGCTCCCATAACGACCTTATTTTCAAGTTAGAATTTATGACTTCAAAACATGATTTCTTCTTAAAAGTTTACAAATGTTTTCAAAAAATACTCATTTTTTTCCAAAATCTAAGTTTTACGTTTTTGATAGTTTTCATGACTAAAACGACGACTATGATTTTATGACGACAAGGATGATGCTAGATATAAGAAGACCTCTATGATGAATATGTCAAGGATATGTTTTTACCATGGATACGACGATATGAAAATGTTAAGCTATTTTCGAATAATGACTATTTTGAAGGTTCCAAAGTACATGATATGATATGATACGATCTGATATGACATGTTCGATGTCCTTTTAATGTTGCTCTTCGTAGATAATCTCACCTCAAATAATCGTTCCTCCAAGGTGAGACATGACAATCCGGTTTATTCCATAGTATAATCGGAGGTTACCGACCTTACGTCACTCCGATAGAGTTATAACTTTTCTTTGGGCTCTCCTGCATGCTATGACATGATATATGTATAAGTATACGTATATGTATATGTATATGGGGAAGATGGGAAAAAGGGCGGCGCTATAGGCGCACGGCCACACGATCGGTTGGAGAATGACGTGATATCGTCCGGACGCGGGATGCCGGACGCGGGATAAGTGGTTAAATGGATCGGAGCCGACGCCTCGGCAATATGGTATGTTCTATTTTCTTTATATATATGAAAATGAGATGTTTTCAAAGAAAGAATACGTACATGTATATACAAATGGATCGGGCTGCACGTTCCGCAGCAATGTATATGGATCGGGCTGCACGTTCCGCAGCATAGTATATGGATCGGGCTGCACGTTCCGCAGCATTAAGCATGCATGATTCCGCCTTAGGCACTCATACCTACGATTCTGACTTCGTACATGACATGCTCCATATGTACGGTATACTCTCTTACATGACATGCTCTACTTTTCATACCATGTTCTTGTTCATGCCTTACATACTCGTACATTGCTCGTACCGACCCCTGTTCTTCGGGGGTCGCGTTTCATGCCGCGCGCGGTACGCCGGACGGATAGAACCGGGCAGATGATGTCCCAGCGAAGTTGGCAACTCCAATCATTCTGGAGTGTCGCCGAGTCAGCGTGCTATGCTATGATGTCTTGTCCGAAGTTAGAGACTTTGCAGACATAGTCGTGGGTTCGGGAGTCAATCTGTACTATGATACAAGTTTTGTACAGTTACATATTTTATTTGATTTAAAAGCAGCAAAGGAATTTTTCAGCAATCCTATTATGTATACTTGACGTAGAGATTCAAAAAAAAAAAAAAAATTTAGTACGTAGTAAGAGTCAGTGGGTTCGCTCGGCTCCGGTTACGGGGTCGGGTGCCCATCACACCCTAGTGAGATCGGGGTGTGACATTCGGAGCCGCATATATGCGACGAGATACCAGGATTAACGTTACGGGGTTAAGCGGTATTCCTTTATAAAGTATATATGTTGCTCGATCTAAATTCTAGCGTCATATATCATTCTCATGATGGGTGAAATCGGACGAAAAGTAGTTGTACGCCAAGAAAGTTTCATGGGGGCTAAAATAGTAATTAAAAGCGAAAGTATGTTACGAGAGCATGTCGGAAGTGACTAGGACCCCAATTTGCCCCGGATTACGTGACGTAGCCCATGCCTGGATGCAAATATATTAGTATTGAGATACCGAAATACGTTAACGGGATAGAGTGGGAGCAATTGGGATGGGTGACCCCTTGGGAAGTATCCCAAAAATTTCATAAATATAGATATAGAGGACAAATGTGGAGTTAGGGTAGCCTAGATGATATTAGAGTATATGGGATGACTGGAGACGTAATAGAGGTTGCGTAGGCTGAGTTGGACTGGGCTGGTGAAAAGGGAACAAGTATAGCACGGCTAAGTAATCTTAGATAGCGGTTGGAAATGTTGCGAATGAGAGGGTAACAAGAATTTGGGATATGTTGGCACATCGAGCAACTACAAAAAAAGAGCGTAGAACAAGTTGACGACGGGTGCGGATGACGCAATATAGAGAACAACCAAGGAAGATAACAAAAAAAAGGAAGAGATCGGAGAATAAAAGGGACAACCGAGACGGCGTCCTATGAAGTATGGTATGACAAGAAAGTATAAGTCAACCAAAGTATCGGAACGAACGTGTTAAGCGATTGTGTACGACTACCATAAGGGAGACCTCCCCGAAGTGTGGTAACACCCGATAAGGCCAGTTCAACATTCGAGGACGAATGTTCTAAAGGGGGGGAGGATGTTACATTCCGTATTTTGTACCCTCGGGTAAGTCAAGGCAAGTGACACAAGTTGATGGCAAGCCACACTTTGGAAAATGTTAAGAAGTTGGAATATTAAGAAAGGCCGGGGGTAAAAAGGAAATGTGCAAAATGACTCATAGAAATATGGAGAAAGGCTGGGGGCAAATTTGGAACTAAGGGAAATAATTTTCATGAATTATAGGAAATTCCATAGAAATTTCAAGAAAAGGGGCCACTTGGTCGTGGAGCCCACTCCCAAAACTTGGCCAAATGAATTCAAGCCAAGCTAGGGGTAAAATGTTTAATTATTATTAGAGGGACTAAGTATATATATATGGGGAAAGATGACTTATTCATCTTAATTCTCTAGAATTTTCAAGAGCTTGGAAAGAAAGAAAGAAAGAGGAGAAAAAAAAGAACATGGCCATTCGGCCTTGAAGAAAAAAAAAAAGAAAAACCGAAGAGAAAAAAAAAAAAAAAAAAGGAGAGAGTTTCCAACTTGTTTCTTCTAGCCAAACAATCCCTTTAAGGGTTCTTAGTAAGGTGAAGTGGTTTGTGGAACAAGAAGAACTCATACAAGTTGCCAACTTAAGTCAAGTGAAGAAGTGAGGAAAAAGGTAAGGTTTAATTCTTTTCTTATGTGTTATGGATGTTTGAGTATGTTGTGTGCATGAAAATGGATGAAATTCATGTGATGGAAGTGTGTGTGAGTGTGTGGCCGTGAGTGTGTGTATGTGTTGTGTGTTATGTTGTGTTGTGTTGTGTGTTGGTTGTTGTAATGTATGGAAAATATGGAAATCCATGAAAAATATGCATATGGGGTGTGTTGGCCGAATGGTATAGATTATGTTAGGGTGTGGTGAATTGATTTTATTTAGAATGGAAATTGTTGTTATGGTAGGTTCTATGATGTTAGAATAAAGATTTAATGGTTTGGAGGGATGAAAATTTGGTTGTTGTGATTGAATTTGAAAGAAGGAAATATGTTGTTGTTTTATAAAAAAATTAAAAGGTTATGAGTAAGTAGTATGTTGATGGTATTGTTGGAATATCATGTGAATTCAATTGTGTTGAGAATTTTGGATTGAATTATATGGAATTGTTGAAAATTGATATATAGCTTGGAATGCTCTTGTTTATGTTTGAATGACCTTAAATTAGTGTGTAATAGAATTGATATAGGGTTGTAAATGAATATAAATGGTTTATTGGTTATTGTTGGAAAATAAGACGATTTGCGCTAGAATGTTTTTCGATTGTTGATTTGTTTATATTGTTGTTGATGGTTATTGTTGTTTTGGCCGAGTGTGAATTCTCGGGGATGTTATACGTATAGGGGAGATGCTGCCCAAATTTTGTTTATGGGCAAGTATTGGTTAAGATTACATCATTTGGTAATTGTGACCAAATTGTAGATTTTGGCGAACTTGGAGCTTGAGTTTGGAGGCGTGTGCAAAGCGGAAAAGGTATGTGAAGGCCACCTCTCCTTCTCTTGGCATGTCCTAGTTGTTATAAGTCGAAATCCGACCTCGGGAAAAGTCCTACTCCTCGGAAACGACACCTAAATTTGTTCCTTTTTCATTCAATAGAATTGAATCCATAACTTATGCTTTAAGGTAAAGTAATGTTCAAACATCCGAAACCTTTGTAAATGAAATCGGAATGCCTTGAAATCCTCGTGGATGACCCAATGGGACATGATGACCGATGTTTTTATGTTCGTTACTCGAGTCTCGATGTACGTGCGTATCGGTTTCCATTACTTCTTTCATAGAAACTTTAAATCTTATTTTATGTTTTCTCGTGGTTTGCTATTCATTGATGGTCTCGCCTTATAATGATTGTTCCTTCAAGGTGAGACGAAGTGACCGTGGTTATTCCATAAGGTAATCGGGGGCTACGACCTTACGTCACCCGATAGACACATGACTTTCTTTGGGTTCTCATGCATGCTGCTTATATGAAATGTATATGACATGTATATGATATGTATATGAAAATGGGGAATTTGGGAAAGGGACACATGTTGCGCTATAGACGCATTGCCACCTGGTCAGCTGGCGTAATTCCATCCCGGACGCGAGATGCCCGGACGCGGGACACATGTGGGCGAGCCGACGTGTTTCGGCGCTATGACTTGTTCTATTTTCACATGTATATGACAAGAAATGTTTTGAAAAAAATATATAATAAGCAAGCATGACATCCGCCTGAGAGGCACTTACAGGTACAGATTATCCTTTTATATCGTTATATGATCTTGGGTCCCACATGTTGTTATTGCTCATATGTTACATGCTTCATTGTATTATTTTCATGGCTTACATACTCGGTACACTCAAATGCGACCCCCTTTCTTCGGGGGCGTCTCATGCCACGCAGGTAGACGGAGTTGACGGGTTCGACTCTAGGAGCTCTTCGGTACATCGAGAGGCGCTCCGGTTGTTCGGAGCCTCGTTTGGGTACTATTTTTGTGTATATATATGTAGACACAGCAAAGTCAGTTACTTGTAATTACATGTATCTTGTTAGAGGCTCGTAGACAGATATGTACAGTCAGATGTTTCATAGCCTAGTTGTCCTTGCCGCCGTGTAACATGTCAGTACAGTTGATTACTACTCGTTTACATGTATGCTATTATCGAGACTGTTAAGAAAAAAAATGCTAGTGTTCATACGGCCCACTTAGTAAAAAAAACAAGACGTATGACAAGGGGGTGCCCGGTACAAGTATCGGGTACTCGTCGCGGCCCCTAGTTGGGTCGTGACAAATAATCCACACATTAACAAGACAATTCTCATACATACAGAAATCACATAAAATTCGCATAAATTTCCAAATCATCCCATAACTAACATAACATCACTTTCAGTCATTTAAACTTGCTTTTTTCATCCTAAAATCCATAACGACGACAACCAAAATAATAACGACGATTTGTTCATTCCCAACTACACCAAAGGAGGACCATTCGGCCAACACCATACACCTATACAAAGATGGTTTTTATTCTCTTCTTCACACTACAACAATCAAAACATGCTAACTAACATTAATTCATTCTTGGCATACACATTACATATATACACGGTTCCACACCATCCATACGGCCACAACATCAACATTCCAAACTCCATAATTTTCATCCATTCCTACACGCTACAACAACACACAAATATGCTAAATGCAATTAGTTCTTCACCCCCTACACATACACATATACACGGCCACACACACACCCACGGCTACACCTCCAACATGCAATATTTCCATAATTTCATTCATTTTGACACACTACAACACACATGAACCATTCATAACACATAAAACAAGATTAAAACTCACCTTTCTTCTTCAACTTTGCAATTTGCCTAAGGTGGTGAATGAGGGAAACGAGTAGACTATTGCTTGAAACAACAACTCCACGTTACTAAGCACCCTTCAATTAGCAAGTTTGCTTGAAGAAATTATTTTTTTGATGATCAATTCTTGGTCCTTATTTCTCTTGTTCTTGGCCGAAAATGGCCTTCTTTTTCTCTCCAAATTTCTCTTGATTTTTCTAGAAATGTTGAAGTGTGGAAGATGACTTATTAGTCATCTTTTTATTTCATCACATGACCAACCATGTGGCCCTTGGTCCACACCTAGGTGGCCGGCCACATGGTCCTCCATTTCTTTTTTTTTTTTTTGAATTTTCAACTTTCCAAAAATAGAATACTTTCCAAAAATGGAATTTAACCCCAAATGTTTCTTTAATATTTCCGTGCCAATAAAATCATGAACACTTACATCTTAAAACACAATTGCGGTTAGACTCTCGACTTCATATCCCGGAATGGCCTTGGTCTTCACTTAGCAAGGTTGACTCGGATTATCCCGACGTACGAAATACGGGATATAACATTACTACTCTTAGAGGCTCGTAGACCCTGTCAGTATGTCAATGTTAGTCGTGAGGGTTACGTTTTGCTAAATGGGCCTATTTGTCTTATGTTATCTTTTGGTGGCGGCCTCGTCGGCGCGCGTAATATGATATTGTACATATGCATATATATATATATATATAGATACGTATACATATATATATATATATATATATATATATATATATGTATATATATATTTTCTACAGTATATATATAGCTCTTTTTTTTTTTTTTTTTGAATTTTCAACTTTCAAAAATAGAATACTTTCAAAAATGGAATTTGACCCCAAATGTTTCTTTAATATTTCCGTGCCAATAAAATCATGAACAC
The DNA here is from genome assembly GCF_029784015.1 of Lycium ferocissimum. NCBI lineage: Eukaryota > Viridiplantae > Streptophyta > Magnoliopsida > Solanales > Solanaceae > Lycium > Lycium ferocissimum. The sequence continues at coordinate 22,773 of NW_026716297.1, forward strand.
TTACATCTTAAAACACAATTGCGGTTAGACTCTCGACTTCATATCCCGGAATGGCCTTGGTCTTCACTTAGCAAGGTTGACTCGGATTATCGACGTACGAAATACGGGATATAACATTACTAATCTTAGAGGCTCGTAGACCACGTCACTATGTCAATGTTAGTCGTGAGGGTTAAGTTTTACTAAATGGGCCTATTTGTCTTATGTTATCTTTTGGTGGCGGCCTCGTTGGCGCGCGTAATATGATATTGTACATATGCATATATATATATATATATATATATATATATATATATATATATATATATATATATATATATGTATATATATATTTTCTCTGGTCCTGTCTGGATGGTTCTGTGATTGTTGTGAGTTCGGGTTAGCTCGAGTGGCATTCGGGGCCGTAAGGTTGGGTGCCCATCATGCCTCCCGTCCATTAATTAACACAGAATACCAATTATTGGAAACCAGTCTCCACACCATATCAACAATTACTTCAGAGAATCAAAACTTCCTTAAGACTTTGGTTAAAAATATCCATGAAACCCTATCATAATCCTTGGCCACATCTAATTTAACCACTACATTACACAACTTGTTTCTCTGATTTATATCTCTCATGATTTCTTTGTGCTAACAAAACATTTTCAACAATACTTCTACCCTTTCCAAAACTAGACTGAGTGTTAGAAATGATTTCAGGAAGCACTTTAACAATCCTTTCATGCAAGACTCTATGTCACGACCCGACTAGGGCCATGACGGGTACCCGGGGCTGACCACAGAGCACCACTCATTCTATTACTCATCCTGCGTTCATTTATATTTCTTATGCTCATAATCATAGAAAACTATTTTCATTTGAAACATGTTTACCTTTATATACATAAGCCCTTCGGCTATCAAAATAATATATATATCGATGAGAAACTATGAAACCATTCTACCCATACACATACGTATCTATGAGCCTCTACTAGAGTACTAGACATATGGACGGGATAGAACCCCGTCGTGCCCAAAATACATAGATATCAAAAGAATACTCAATGGCACCTCCGGGACAATGGAGTGCTCTCAAGTCAGCTAATAGCTCCTAGGAGTCTGGATAACCTCCCTGTCTACCTGTGGGCATGAACACAGCATCCAAAGAACACGGACATCAATACGAACATTGTACTGAGTATGTAAGGCATAAACAATAATAATATGTCGGTGAAATAAGGAAGCATCAAATAAGGAGCAATCTATAACTGACTGTCAATTTTAAAAGAAATAATGCATCTTTGGCTTACTTCATAATCATCATCACATCATGTATAGATATATGTATAAGCTGCCTGATCATGTAGGTACGGTGTGATAATCATTAGCCTGCGTCCAGGCCTCCTACGTCTGGGGTACAATCTCATGCCGCCCACTAGTGGTGTCTGCCCATGCCATCTAGACATGGTGTATACTGTCACACCCTAATTTCTGATAGGGCGTGATGGGCACCCGACCCTTACTTAGGGCCGAGCGAACCCGCTGACTCACGCAATACTCATAATCATGCTGGGCCCTCAAATCATGACACAAATGCATAATGAAAGCTTTTCATCTTTCTCAAATCAAAGAAAATCTGTAACATATGAAACTTGTGACACCAAGCATAATAATACATCGGCACATAGCCGCTTACAAACCGACATCTTATACACACGAAATCGTCTTTGCAAAGTCTCTAACATAACTCCAGATACCATAACAAAAGCACTCTGACTCGGCAACACTCCGGGGGGAAATGGAGCTCGCCAATCCTGCTGGAACATCTTCTACTCATCTGTATGTACCTGCGCGGCATGAAACACAGCCCCCGAAGAAAGGGGTCGGTACGGAATATGTCTTGAGCATGTAAAGCATGGCAAACGAGAAAACGAGGTCATAACCGAAGTAAGGAGTACAGAAAGTGGGCATAATAACCAGAATACCAAAATACTTACTCCTGAAATACAAATCATGCATATCAATGTCATGTATCATATCCGGCCCATAATGGAACTGAGTGACATAAGCGAATAATCATCATGTTCATACCGTAACACATCATAATATCATAACACACCATATGAGATGACATTAACCGATGTGGGATTCGCCTAAACCAATGGGATTCGCTCTAAACCAATGTGGGATTTGCCTAAACCAATGTGGAATTTTGCCTCATCATGGGTTTTCCCCACCATCGGGTTTGCCCACCACCGGGTTTGCCCCACCATTGGGTTTGCCCCACCACTACGATGCCAACCGATCACACTCCATAATACATATGTACATCATATAACGTGTCCGGCCTCTACGAGGGACTCGGTAAACGAATCATCATATCATCATATATCATATCATCATATCATATCATATATCACACGCGGTCCATAATGGGACCCGGCGGACAGAACGTGGTCGCCACTCCATCTTTGGCGCCACAACACATCATACTTCGGAATATTGTATACCTCCGAACATATCATACTCCGTATCACATCATACATCATATCACATCATACTTCGGAATATAGCATAGTGCGCACGATAACATACCGGCCCGGGACTCGGCGAAGGATGTAATAACAGAATGCACGAGCAGAATCGTGAGTAACCACATGCATATGAGACGTCATTACAAACCCAACAGAATAATCAAAGCGAACTATTATTTAAAAACCAAGACAACAGTCAAATCAAGTTTCTTCCGCATATCACTCGGGAACACATCAAATAGAGCTTTAGAAATCATAGTTACGTATCAAAATCATATGCATAAAAATCTTCATTTCAAACTCGACGAATAAATAAGTAATCATACTCGGGGGTTGGAATGATAGCCACCTTAAGTTCTTTCAAAAATAAATCGTTAGAGCCAAACATAGAAAAATCTCGGGGGCCCACGGACAGGCATCAAACCAATCCGAGTCCGCCTATGAAAATTAAAGTCATTATACGTTATGGAATCATTTACGAGCATATCAAGCAATCCGGTTCTGTCTATGAAAGTTACGGGCATTTTTTTTACATAGGATCCTTTAGGAACAAAACCGTTTATACAACATTTTGAATCCAATCATATCAAGGACATAAGAACCATAGCTTGACCATATTAAGGATGCCAACATCAAGAAGCAAATATAAATCATAAACATGCTCGGCACTTAAGAATGGAGTTACCGCAAGGCACAAATCGTGTCATATCTTACTTTCGTCTAAGACATGCCAAAAGAAGGAAAGGGTAAGCTTTACATACCTCGTCCGCTCTCAAAGTCAATCCAAACTCAAACTTCGGGTTCCCTAAGATCTACAAATACGACATAATATGCCAACCATTAGCTATAGATACTTAAGAATTCATTTCCAAACTAACACTCAATTCTACGGAAATTTGGGCAGCATTTCCCCTGAAAACTTAATAATCCTTGAGATTCCAATTCAGCCCAAACAGTAATCAAAATACCAACAACAAAAATACCAACAATTTCATGTCAAACTAGAATTAAATCCATTCTTAAATCACTTCCAAAACAGCCTAATATACACCCCTATACCGATGCTTGTATATACTTCTTTATTTTCGTATTTCTTTCATCTAGTAATCTAGATACGATTTGGATAACTCAAATATGTCTAGGAGAGAGGGTTCTTACCTCATGTGCCAAGAAATAATCTTCTTCCGCCTTACTTTACTTCGAAGAAAGCCCGGATCCAACAATGCGATGAAATGGAATAACGAGATCTAACCGATGAACAAAACCCGAATATTATTCTTGAGAAAAAATAAAAATTTATATTTGATCTCATAAATTTCTTGATCACGTTGCTACAAACAGGGAGGATCATATTGTTGTTCCATAAACTGGTTGCTGCCCTAAATTTGTAAGTGAAAGTCATCTAATTCCCTGAAGCTTGGACTTTATTATCACCAATTCACCAAACCTTTCCCTTCCGATATTGGTTTGCCTCACAACCTGTTCATTGCTGCTCCATTTAAAGGAACAAATTCTTTAACTCAATTGAATTAAAAGTCCAAAACGTTGCTTCTCCAACTAATTAAAAACAAGGTTTCTAATTCAATGGAATATGGAGGTTTGTTGCTCATCTAATTAAAACAAAGCTGGAACGTTGCTACCTATTTTATAAAGGGTAGAATGTCTAGCCAACAACTAAAAGATATCTATCATGATTAAATTATGGGTCCCACTTCCTCAATTAAGTTCAACAACACACTATATTCTGAATGTGCCACCCAAATATATACTATATGAGTCACTTGTTGCTGCCTATTAGTGATCCACGTGGATCAGCCACCTATCCCTTATCTACTCAACTTCAATTAATTCATTTATCCCACTATAATGTAATATTTAACCAATTGCACACCTAATTAATTCCTTGATCACAATTCACTTAAATAGCAATCATTTTTAATACACTTTATATACTCATCGTCATGATCATGTGACATAGCACTAGCTCATACCCCCTTTTGGTACACACAAAATATTACTTTCAATCATCGTCATCACACTCTTCCATCTTAAATCATTTCGGTACTTCATTCCTTATATACACCGAGTTCTTAATTTTTTTATCCTTGGATATGATCGAATTCTCCGGGCTCGGGTAAATTTGCTCATGTTGGACGATTAAATATTCTAGTCCAAAAATATGAGATATTATAGCATGGACCGTATTCCATTCAAATAAATTTCGAACCTCGACGAAACTTATTTTCTTCGATTGGTTTAACTTCAAATCCTTATGATACATGTGTACCATCACTTTAACCACCTATAAGCTTGGGGGATAACCTCGTGTCCGTTACTAATATCATTTAACTCGTACACTGTCCAACGCAGGAGAACACGGGATGTAACATATACGCTGCCCGCCTTAGCGGTGTCTGCCCAGCCGGATAGGGGCGGTGTAATATCATAATCATGTACTCATCATAATGCATGCATAGAAACTCAAAGACAACTATATCGGGGTGACATAGGGTCGTAAATCCCCGATTCCATTATGGAGCATTTATAAGCATTCTGCCTTACCTTGAAAGAATTAGCATATAAGGTGAGTGTATATAATAAACAACATTAATGGATTATAGGTAGCATCATTAGCTTTATAGGAACATCATATCATTGGCTCTAGAATCTGTAGTCTTGAGCTCATTATCATCATTATCGTATTCGTAATGTATCTCTTATTTCATATGGCTATTCATGAACATAGACTCTTAGTTTCCGGAATGTAGGAAATTCTTGAAGAAGGAGGGAAAAATCATGCCATAGGATTCATGCCTTAGAAAGAAAGACTAGCCTCACATACCTTTTTCCTTAAGCTATTCTATCACTTGATCGTTCACCTTCAATGCTCACGTCCTTACCTTCAAAGGAATTCGTATTAACATTAGCTAAACGATTATAAGAGCGTACTTACTAAAGCTAGAGAAAATTGGGCAGCATTCCCTTTGTTTATACGTCTTTCCCCATATTCCATATCAACTCCCAACATCCCTAACATCATTCACAATATTGTAAACAACAATCATCATTTATCTAAATTATCCACATTTCACAATTTCACTTCAATTCCTCCATAATCATGGTCATAATTCACTATTGCGTTCTCTCATGTATAATGCTTACCTCATGTTCTAAATGTCATTCATAACATACTCACAATCACAACATATCAATAATCATAGCTCAATCCAAACTACTTCTCAAAAATGACACTATTCCCACATTTATGACCCATTTTCTATATTCTTCTACAATCCAAGTGTTTCAACTCTCAATACCTTAAACAACATGAAAAGATCATAAAACTTACCTTAGATAGTGTAGGAATAAGCCTTCAATGGAAATACCCTTCTTGCACCAAAACCCTAGTTCACTTCCAATGGGATTTCTTGACTTGGATGAACTCTAATGAATTTCATACACTTGATTTTTGTTGGTTTGATGAAGTTGATCATCAATTTCCCTTGGTTTCTTATGGATGAAGAGTGGAGAGAGTTCTAGAGTGTTCTAGAGAGAAGTGGTGTGAAAATGAAATGAATTAATGAACTTGGGTCCCCTTTTTAATAACATAAAATCTGGTCCGTCAGTCAAATATACGGACACTTATACGGTCCGTATAAACTTATACGGTCCGTATAAGTGACCGTGAAATCACCTCATCATCATCTCAATTCTGTGACCATTATACGACACATTATACGGTCCGTATAAGTGACCGTGAAATCCCACCAGTGAGGGACCTTCACTGTAACAATTTTGCCGACCATTATACGGATCGTATAATAATCCGCATAACCCATCTTTCTCTGATCTTGTTCTCGTCACTTCGTTTGATCTACAATCCTTATGGAACCTTGTTAACACTTGTTTAACACTTCAATAATGATCTAAGGGACGTTATGACTCTTCTCCAAAACACCATTAAGTCGTCATTAATGCGATACTCGTAAATCTTGCCCGACACACAACATATACCTTACTTTCCTTGACAACTTTCGTCTCCTACTTCAAATGTTTTTGAAATATCATTTAGAATCATCAAATGTTATTTCTTACTTATCAAACATCATACACATCGTGCCCTTCGTTAGTCTAGTTAGTGTACGTTAATGAGAAATTTCCGGGGTGTAACACTCTAGATATTATTTTGTTAGCAAAAGTACTTAGACTAATGGGCCTCAGATCAGAAAAGCTATTTATTACCTCCTTCTTTGGGATGAGAACCAGGTTTGTCTGAGTTATGAATCTTGGTAGTTCCTGACCACAGAAAAATGCTATGACCATCTTGGTGACATCTTCTCCAACTATGCTCCAACAAGACTGAAACAACTGGCCAGAGAAACCATCTAGACCGCAAGTGCTCTCCCCATTAAGACTAAAAGCTACTTCCTTCACCTCTACTATATTTGGCAATGCTACTAATGATTCATTCTACTCTCCAGTGATTAAAAAAACAAATTGCCTCTAACATGTCAAAATTAGAGGATCTATTCCGCTCAGTAAACTGTTCCTAGAAGAATTGAATTGCTTCATTTCCTATCTGCTCATGCATTGTAATCCCGTCTCCTCGCCTATTTTGAATGCCACATAGAGTTAGATTCTTTCTTATACCTTTAAAGATTCTTTCTTATACCTTTAACATAGGAATGTAATAATTTAGTGTTTCTATCTCCATCCTTGAACCACTTCATGCCTGAATTCTGCTTCCAATACTCTTCTTCAATATGCAAGTATCTATTTAAATCAGTCTGAGATTTGTGAAGTTCTTCTCTATTCAGCCCTGTAGGATTCACTTCCATCTACAGTTCCTTGACCTTAATAACATCTTATAAAGTGGAGATTAGCTGAAAAATATTCCCATATGCTTCCTTACTCCACCCTGCTGGAATATGTGCATCACTTTCTTCAATTTGGCCTATAACTCTATAAAAGGGTTAGCAGCATAATCTAAGGTCCAATTCTCACTCACTATCTCCATAAATTGACGATGTTTGGTCCAGAAATTTAAGAACCTAAAAGGCCTTATCAGTATATCTTCATTGTTGTCTCATACTACATGAAGAGGGACATGGTCTGACCCATTCCTGATGAGATGAGATACCTCACTAGATGGAAGCAGGGTCATGAATTACTGGTTACCAAATACTCTATTTAGTCTCTTAAATATACCGTCATCTTCAATTCTCCCATTCCACCAAGTAAATCTACTTCCATTATACTTTATCTCCTCCAAACCACAGTTATTGATGAAATGAACAAAATCAACAGTTTCTTTGTGAAGCATTGGTAAACCTCCGAATTTTTCTTCTTCAGATGGTGTGACATTCAAGTTACCACCCACTATCCAAGGAAGATGATTATTCAATGCAATTTTCCCCACTGACTCCCATAAATCTTGTCTCTCTATATTGGTGCACTTTGCATAGACTACTGTTACCAACGCCTCTTGTTGTAAGAAAGAATTGTTGAGTCTCAAAGTTACATGTTGAACTTCATCTGCAACCACTTGACCACTCCATTCCTCAGCCCAGAACAACCAAATTTTTCCTGATATGTTGACCATAGCATTCTGAAACCTCAAGCTTCTTCTGTAGGACTCTAAATCTTGAGGTTCTTGAAAAGGCTCCATTAGAGCTATTAAGTGTAATGATGTCTTCTATTAAGTTCAATCAATCTCTCAAAAGCATTATGAGAGTTGACTGATCTTATGTTCCAAAATAATAATTTGCCAATCATTGATTAGGATAGAAGGTTCCACCGTATTACTCCTTGTAGTCACCTGAAGAGGTATTACAACATTTGTTTTAGACTTCGTTATAGCACTTCTCATGTCTTTTTCCTACTCTGGAGATAAGTCTACTTCTTTGACTAATTGAGTAATATTTGACTGATATCCTCATCTTCATAAGTATCCCTGATTAAATCCATCAACTTCTTGTCAACTTGTTCTTCTGTAAGCTCAATCATTGGGTCAGCTCACTGAATATGGGATTCATTAACATTTTCTATGCCAGTTTCCTCATGAGGTTGTATAATCTACAAAGGTTCTCCATGATGCAAAGTATTTCCATCCACACCTTCCTCTGAACTATGAAAGTGCTGATCTGTATCTTTCTGCATATTCTCATCATCTTTCATTTACCATTTCTCTATCTCAGTACTTTTGCTTGACTCGTTGGCTGTTGCAGAACCTAGATCATTAACCTTAATGTCTATCTGTTGTTTCTATTAGCTTAGTAGTTTCCTTCTGTAATGATTTACCAAAAGAGTTTTCCACCCAAGTCTTGCGGGATTCAGACTTTTCCTCTACCCCTTGCTTTTTTTACCCTTTGGTTCTATTATTTTTTGTGTGCTTTTCCTGTGTTTCTTCCATATTGATGATCTCATTATCTTTATCAATTCGCAGATCTATGTATTTCTGTTATGCAAGCTCCTTTTTTGCCTCATCTGCATTATCATTATTTTGGACGAGCAACGAATTTGTTGTTATTAGCACCATCTGACTTATTAGCTTCTTTGATTAATTCCTTCTTCTTGTTTTCTTGTTGATTAACCCATTTACCTGGTTTTTTTATTGACAACTGGATTCCAAGCTTGATTGTTCCTATAGGCCCCATAGTAATGCTTTTTTCCCCATACCCTTTAACATTCTTATCCTTGCTTCCCCCCTTATTCTGTTTATCACCATTTTTATCATCAGACTTTTTGCCTCTGGGTTCACCTCTATTTTCAACTTTTTTATCTTTATTCTTTCCATCTGTAAGATCCTCTTTCTTATCTGTTACAACTTCCTTACCCTTGCTTTCTGCATTCAGTTTGTCAATGTTCTCATCTGCCACTTCCTCTTCCTCTTTAGGATACAACCCTAGATGAAACACAAAGCAATCATGTTCATTATGACCCTATAATTTGCATCTGTTACTGTATTTGGGAACATGATCATAATTGATTTTGATCCACTTATCAACTACCTCCCCAGATTTTCTTCTCATTCCAATATTGAACCTTTTAGGGAATTCACTCCTTGAGATCAACCTCAACTTTAACCCTAGCATGTTATATCCCGCCTTTTTGCATAATCGGAAAATTCGAAATAATTGTGAGTTATGAGAAAGAAGGCCATGTTTGAATTTTCTTTAGTAAAAATGACGTGGAAGTGAATGTGAAAAACACCGAAGAAGGCATAAGGGCAAAATTGGAATTTTAGAAATTTTTTTGGGGAAATTTTAAAATATGATTTTTTTGACTTAAAAAAAAAAAAAAAA
>NW_026716298.1:0-17385 GCF_029784015.1 Lycium ferocissimum
CTACGCCAACAATCCCATACATTACAACATTATCCTCATAATTATGAGAAAACATATTAGAATCATATTAACCTTCAAAACAGTCCACACGACTACATCTTCCATTTGGATCATTAAATCTTCATTTCACATCATAGAATTCGCCATACGACGACGACCAAAATACTACATCACATTAGTCCCACATGTCTATGCCAAATCAGCCCATTTTCGGCCAAGCTTCAACCTACATACTTCCATGAGTTTCATTCATTTTCACATGCTAAAACACACACAACCCATCCATAACAACACCAACCAAACACTAAATATGATTAATTCTTCCCTCCTACATAACATTATACATACACGGCCAAGCACACACAACACCATATTTTTATGAACTTCATTCATTCCCACATATCAAAACATGTACCAATCACCCACAACACATGAAAGAAGATGGAATCCTTACCTTTTCCTTGATTCCTCTTTCGGCAAGAAGTGGTCATAGCAATAACGAGTGATTTTCTTGTTCCAACAACTACTCCACGTCGAAGAGGGCCTTCCAATTAGTAGAGAAACAAGGAGAAAATAATTTTCCATGCTCAAAATTGAGGGGCAAGTTTCGGCTTGACCCTGTCCGACCTCTCTCTCTCTCTTCTTCATCTTTCTTGAATTTTCCAAGTTTAAAAATAATGAGTTGTGTCTTATTTGCATCACACACACATATATATATATATAAAGGTGGCACATGGCCGGTCATGTGCCCCTATTTTTCCTCCAATTTTTTTCTTTAATTTTCTCAAATTCTCTAGAAATTTCTTAAGTCATGAAAGATCACTAATTGTCTTGCTTGCCTTGTCATCTTTGTCTATATATATATTTGGCGCTTACAAAATATAAGATGAACACATGTTCCATTACATGGCTTGCTACAATTGACCAAAATGTAAATGGGGCCCACGGCCACAATGCTTCTTCAAGAAGTCATGAACTAATAATAATTTCCAATTTCCAAGTTTGCCCTTAATGACAATAATATTTATAAGCGACTCGCGCATTCAAACAAAACCGAAAAATGGCCTTGCCCTTAGCTTTCCGCAACTTGCTCGGAATGTCCCAATGTACAAAAATGCGGGATGTAACATTCTTTCTTATAGGTTTGATGGAACCCTTCCAACAAGCTTTTAAATTAGAATCTTATAGGAGGAGGTTGGAGACTGCATGTTTGCTATTTGCAATGTTTCGGCAAAATATGGGCCTTTGTCGATGAAGAATATGAAGTAACATCTTGATGGACGTTGTTCAACAAGCTTACATCAAGTTATTCAACTGGGATATAGATATGGAGACGGTTGTCACCTTGGTCTATGCTAAGTGTGATAGAATTGAAAGAATTGAACTTTGGGATTCTCTCATAATCTTGCTTCGATATGACAATTCCATGGTTAGTCGGGGGTGACTTTAATGTCATCACCGATGAGGAAGAGTAGGCCGGGGCCTACCGGTGTCTTTGAATGAAGTCAAGAAGATTTCGATTGTATTTCGAACTTGTAATCTTCTTGATTTGGGGTATAAGGGAAGTGTCTTTACATGGTGGAATGGGAAAGAGTAGCGCATGACCGCGCATTCAAAAGTCCGGATAGGTGCTTGGGTAATTTTGAGTTTCAAGCGAATTGTTTCTAGGATTGGAAATCGCCCATTTCGAACGTTCTTAGCTCAGATCACTCTCCTTTGTTACTAGAATGCAAGCAACAAGTCCAACAGTTTAAGAAATCTTTCAAATTCTTAAACTTTTGGACCAAACATGATACTTTCCTAGATGTTGTAAAGGAAAACTGGGCAACAGATGTGGTTGCTAATTCCTTTATGACATTCAATGTGAAATTGAAAAAATTGAAGAAAGTTTTATCAGTTTGGAGTAAAGCTACTTATGGTGATATATTTCAGCAGATAACCAACTTGGAAGAAGTTAATAAGGCTCATGAAGCACTTTTTGAAGCTGATCCTTCCTTTGCCAATAGGGAAAAGCTTATGATGGTGCAGGCTAAACTTACAAGGGTGCTTCATTTGGAAGAAGAGTTCTGGAAGCAGAAAGCAGGCATGAGCTGGTTTCAAGATGGTGATAAGAACTCAAAATTTTTCCATGCACATGTAAATGGCAGAAGAAAGATGTTACAGCTGAAGAGAATTCAAAATGGTACTGGTCAATGGATTGATAATGAGCAGGATATAGCAGATGAGGCAATTAGATTTTTTCAGGCTCAATTCCATGAAACCATAGTCCCAAAATACGCTTGATATCCCGAAACATGCTCCTTCTATGATTAGTATTGAGCAGAATCAAGAACTGCGCCTCCTACTAAAGAAGAGGTGAAACAACGGTGCGTTTTTGGTTTAAATAGTGCAAGTGTGTGGCCCCGATGGTTTTATTGTGCCTCTTTTTCCAAACATGTTGGGATATTATTGGCGATGACATTTTCAACAGGGTTTGGGATTTCTTTAGAGGTTATGAATTGCCTAGGTACATAACTCATACAAATCTTGTGCTGTTACCAAAGAAGAAGGATGTTCAGACCTTTGGTGACATGAGGCCTATTAGTCTGAGTAACTTTGTGAACAAGGTGTTTTCCAGAGTGGTTCATGAGAGAATGGTGCATTTGTTGCCGGATTGGATATCACAGAATCAAGCAGGATTTGTGAGGGGTAGAAGCATTGTGGAGAATATTTTATTGACTCAAGAAATAATCATTGATATCAGACTCAGAACAAATAAAGGTAAAAAGAATGCCAATGCTATTGTTCCTAATGTGGTGATGAAGTTGGATATGACAAAGGCCTATGATAGGCTGTCATGGATTTTTCTTACAAATGTTCTGAGGAAAATGGAATTTTGTGAAGCTTTATAAGCTCCGATTTATGAAATTGTTGAAATAACTCGGTATTCGGTGCTTATTAATGGCCAAAATTTCATGGTTTCTTTCATTCTACTAGGGGTGTTAAGCAAGTTGATCCTTTGTCGCCTACTTTGTTCATTTTAGCTGCTGAAGTATTATCAAGGGGTTTGAATGCTTTGAATAACAATCTGTGGTTCACTGGGTTTGGTTTGCCTAAATGGAGTCCAAAAATTAACCACCTTGCATATAAGCATGATACTATCATATTTTCTTCATCGTGTGAGATTTCATGATGATCATGAATGTTTTGACTGAATATGAACAAGCTTCTGGGCAGTTGATCAACAAGGCCAAAAGTTCAGTTTATTTGCATGATAGGGTGGATGAGGAGATATTTCAACAGGTAGAAAGGGTTATGTCACGACCCAACCCCGTAGGCCGTGACTAGTGCCCGAGCTGGGCACTCGTACACACTCATTAATCAGAATCGGCATACAAATGCTTATACATATACAAAGATCATACGTAGTCCCCAAATTGTCGCATGGACAAGCATATATATCACAGAAGCCAACAAGGCTATCATAAAGCATAGCGTCCCAAAATATATACAAACGCGAGCCGACAAGGCTGCCGCGGCGAATGGGACCGCCCAAAAGCATATACCATACGAACACAACCGAACGTAAAATATTCACAACCCACATATATGTCTACGTACCTCTAAATAGAACAACGAGAATCATATGACGGGACGTGGCCCCGCCGATTTCGAATAAATATATACATATGCAACGGAAGAGTATATACCAAAATATAGGCTCCGGAACAAAAGGAGCACTCCAAATAGTGTAATAGGTGTCCTAGGCCGCGCATCACCGAAATGGGCGTCGTACTCGCGGCATGAAACGCCCTCGAAGAAAGGGGGTCGAAGACGGAATATGTACTGAGTATGCAAAACATGAAATACAAAAAACGGTAATCATAATCGAAACGGTAAGTAAAATAAGCATAATATCCAAAATACCAAAACGTTTACTTTTAAAACACAAATCATGCCGCATAAGGCTCAGGGAATATGGTCGCCCGCCCGTCGTTGGCGCCATAACACAGCATAACACCAGAAGGTTTCATATCTCCGTAACCCGACATATCTCCATAACACATCATAATTCCATAACACAGCACATCACCAAATATAAACGGAACCCGGCCCTCCAATGAGGAGCTCGGTGAACCATAACACAGCATAACACCGGAATATAACATAGTGCGCACGACGACATAATCGGCCCGGGACTCGGCGAAAGACACAACAGGATGCACGAGCAGAGTCGTGAGTAACCATATGCATAAAAATCATCATTACAGACTCAATAGATAAGTAGACTAACCATACTCGGGGGTCGGGATGATAGCCATACTAAGTTCTTTCAAAAGTCGTCAAAACTATACAAAGGAAAGTCGCGGGGCCCACGGACAAGTATCAACCCAATCCGGGCCCGCCTATGAAAGTTAGAGTCATTATACGCTACCGAACCTTCTACGAGCATATCGAGGCGATCCGGTTCTGTCTACGAAAGTTACGGCCATTATTAGACATAGAATCCTTTAAGAACAAAAATCTTTATACAACATTTGAAATCCAATCATACCAAAAACATAAGGACCATAATTCTACTACATTAAGAAGGCCAACATTAAGAGGAGAATAAGAATCGTAGACATGCTCGGATCGCAAGAATAGAGTTACCCCGAGGTTCGTGTCATAGCCTACTTACAACTAAGACATGCCAAAAGAAGGAAAGGTTAGGCTTTACATACCTCGTCCGCTCTCAAAGCTAGTCCAAACCTATGTCTCGGACTCCCCAAGATCTACAACAACATCATCGATACCAAACATTAGCTATAGGCATTTAGGAGTTCAATTCCAAACTAGCACTTAATTCTACAGAAATTTGGGCAGCATTTCCCCTATAAATTCAACAACCCCGAGAATTCAACTCGGCCAAATCATCAACAACAATACCAACAACCACGTTTACAACATCAATAATCAATTCAAAACGCATTCTAACATTAGTAACTCTTTTCTACATAATTCAACAACATTCCATTATATTCAATTAACCACATATGATCAAACTAACACCAATGCTCACACGTTCAATTACTAATCCGAAACCATTCAAACAATATTCAAGAACACTTTAAACAACCCACACAATATTCAAAATAACCCAACCAACACTCCAATTCACCCGAAAACCACCCCAAACCCGAGAACAACACAACAACACATTCCTCTCTCCCAAATTCATGAATTACACCGACAATCCACACTTTAACAATGTCATTCTCATAAATATAAAAACTACACTACAACCACGTTAACTCCCAAATCAGTCCACAACAATTACAACTTCAACTTGGATCATTAAACTCTCATTATCAACATGAAATCCATAACAACAACAACCAAAACACTAAACAAAATTAATTCATTCCTTGGCATACAAGATGACCCATATTCGGCCATCACCACCACACACAAGTTTCATGATTTCCATCCATTTCAACACACTACAACAACCAAACATGATAAATAGAATTAATTCATCACTCTTACACAACACCACATATACACGGCTACAAGCCATACACAATATCCCATATTCACTACCAACTTCAACATGCAATATTTCATGAATTTCATCCATTTCTACATACTACAACATACACAAATCATCCATAACATATGAAAAAGAAGATTAATCCTTACCTTTTCCTCTTAACTTCACAACTTGGCTAGGGTTTGTTCTTGCAAGAATGAATGTTTTGTTTGTTCCAACAACTACACCACGTTAAAGAGGACCTTCCAATTAGTTGATTTGCTAGAAGAAATTATTTTTTCTTGATCAATTTTTGGACCTTAATTTTTGCAACTATGGCCGAATGGCCCTTGTTTTTCTTTCTCCAAGTTTCTTGATTTTTCTAAGTGTTGAGGATGATGAATATGATGACTTAGTCATCTTTTGTTTACATATATTAGCCATCCATGTGGCCCTTGGCCCACACCATGGTGGCCGGCCACTTGGCCCTTTTTTTTTTTCCTTTTTCATGAAATATTTACTTTCCAAAATTAACTTTTAACCCCAAATTTCCTTAATATTCCATACCACAAAATCATAGCAACTTATGTCTTAAAACAAGATCGTGGTTAAAAGTCTCTACTTCATATCCCGGAATGGTCTTGTCCCTAACTTATCATGGTTAACCCGGATTGTCCCAATGTACAAAATACGGGATATAACAGGTTACTGGCATTGTAAGGAAGGAATTTCCTGTGATATATCTTGGCTGTCCCATTTACTATGCAAGGAGTAAGATGGCCTTCTACTCAGAACTTATAGCAAAGGTGAGAAACAGATTGCAAGGGTGGAAAGGGAAGTTATTATCATTTGGTGGAAGGGCAATTCTGTTGAAACATGTGTTACAAGCTATGCCTATGCATTTGTTATCTGCTGTTGACCCACCTTCCTTTGTGATTGAGAAACTGCACAAGATATTTGCTCAATTTTTCTGGAGCAACACTATTGGTGAAAGGGGCAGGCACTGGACAGGTTGGGATACTGCTTGCCTGCCGTGTGATGAGGGTGGTTTGGGTTTTAGATCACTTAGTGATATGTCCATGACATTGATTGCTAAGTTATGGTGGAACTTTAGAACCAAACCATCACTGTGGAGTTCTTTCATGAGCAACAAATACTTAAAGAAAAACAACCCCATACTTGTGCCATGGAAAGAAGGTTCACACATTTGGAGGAAAATGCTTCAAGCAAGGGACTTAATTGATCATCAGATATGGTGGCAACTTAGAATGGGGTCCTCATTGTTTTGGTTTGATAATTGGACTGGCTTGGGACCTCTTTATTTTCTAACACCTTCTGATTTCTATTGTAATAAAGAGATTAATAATGTGTCTGATGTAGTCACAGAAGGCAGATGGCATGAACAAGCAATCAGAAATAACCTTCCTGAAGAATACGCTGATTACATTCTTAAAGAATTGCAACCTCCAGCTAAGGGTGATGAACTTGACAAACCTTGGTGGATTCTGGATACTCAAGGTGATTTCACTGTTAAGTCAGCATGGGAATTTATAAGAAGCAGAGGTGAAAAGAGGGAGGTGTACAAGAAGATTTGGGTGAAAGGGTTGCCATTCAAGATTTCGTTCTTAATGTGGAGGGTGTGGCATTTTAACGTGCCTTTGGATGATGTTGTTAGAAGTTGGGGATATCACATGCCTTCTATGTGCATGTGTTGTGCTAATCCCAAAGAAGAAACTGTCCCCCATATTTTCGAGATGTGAACTCGCTCAAAAAACATGGTCTTATTTTTGTGGTGCGTGTATAAATATAGATGGCATGCATTTGCACCAAGTTATTACAAAGTGGTGGACCGCTGATGTGATACCAAGGATAAAATCAATCTTTTATACTATTCCTTCTATCATTGTTTGGGAGTTATGGAAGAAGAGAAATGGAGACAAGCATAGGGACAAGGTGTCAATTAGTAGAGTCATTTATCAGGCCTCAACTATTATTCAACAATTTGTGAGATTGAGGAAACCAGGTATCAAAACTGTCCCTCATAGGTGGCCTGAAATTCTGAGAATTCTGGAAAATTACGTTCCAAAGTTGCAGGTGACTAAAGTGTGGTGGAAACTGCCTTCTGAAGGTTGCTTGAAATGCAACACTGATGGTGCTACTAGGGGCAACCCTGGTAGAAGCTCATATGCATTTTTGTGTAAGGGATGCTACTGGTAACTTGGTCTATGCAAAAGCTAAAGAAATGGAGGACAGCACTAACACTGAATCTGAGGCTATGGCACTTCTTGAAGCTGCAAGATCTTTGTCTTTCTCAACATGTGTATTCTTTCATATTAGAGACTGATTCACTATTATTGAAAAACATTTTGGAGAGGCAAAGGGAAACCTCCTCGAATATAGCCTTTGTCAGTAGAGGAGATTTTGGAGATTATTGATAATGCTGATGTCCAGGTGTTACATATCATGAGAGAGGGAAATCAATTAGCTGATCACTTGGCTAATTATGCCCTCGATCATGGGGAGGTGATTGTGAATTCTTATGTAGATTTGGACCCAATGGGAAGAAAGATTCTCAATAGTGACAAGTTGCAGTGTCCCTGTTTGAGAATTAGAACCCAAAAGACATATTGATGAATGCTGGAGGTTGGATGTGGTCTGAGGATCTGCTTATTGACAGGATATCAGTATTTTATTGATAATTTGACAATAAGTAGAAGAGGGTGGATTTCATTGGTATTTCTTAATGAGGGGCAAAATGGGAAATATGGTTTTTCTAGGTCGAAAATCTGTTAGGATGATGGATAATGATGTATACAATCATTTAAATATGTTGTATGGAGAACCTGATGATTTGGAATATTAAGACTGATTTTCATGATCAGGGGCAAAATAGGAAATATGGTTTTTTGGTTGAAACACTTGATGGGAAGATACAGATTGATGGAACCATTCATTTACAATGTTTTGGGAGGTGGAATTGGTTGCTGGTGTAGTTTTGGTGAAAAACATCATTGCTATATGTAGCAGTTGGTAAGCAGCAGCTCACTCTTTGCAGCTAATTTGGTTCAGTTTGCAAAGTTACAGGAAATAGGCACAAAGGCTGCCTTTATTCGTGTGCAGGTGGTTCAGGGGTTAGTTTGGAAATTTGTGGTAAATAGACTGATAGTATTTCTTTGGATATTGTGCTTATTCTAGCATAATTATTTGGTGGATGAGGGCATCTGGTCAGATGAAGACACTAGCACAAATGAAGTCTGAGTTACAACTAGGGGGAGTTTGATGCTATGCTGGTTGTGAGAATTGAGTTGGCTCAGTGCCTGATCTGGTGCTTCTTTGGTGGATAAGGCCAACATATGAGGATGTCTCACAGATTACACATGACCTGGTGTACCTGAAGAATCATTGGTATTTTTTGGAACATTGAGAACAAAGGCTTCTGGTGGCTGCTGTTTGCTCTGATGAATTACTGCACCTGGTGTGGTCTATTCAGCTGAGTCAAAGCTACAAGAGCTATTGGTTCTTAGGTGAGTGTACAACTGGAAGAAATTACAAGGAGGAACTACAAGAAAGGGGCCTATTTGGTTTCCTAATTTTGTAACAGATATGGGAGTTGGAATAGGGGCAGCAACAGCAGGTCTACTACTGCTGAATCTCTCAGACATGCATCAGAGGAGCAACCTGATGCTGTCACTTTGAAGCCTGGTTTGGTTGCTGTTGGTGCACAAGGTGATTTATGGACTAATAGGCACAAGGTGTACATAAATGCAGCATATGTTGCTGCTGGTGTGCACCAGGAGGGGAACACACACACACAAAAAAAAAAAAAAAAAAAAAAGGGGAGAATGTACAGAAAAGGTTGGAGGTGTTGCTGGTTTGCAGCAAGGAATGAACAGCAGAAGTTATGGAGAAACAAGGAGTTTGCCTTGGAGATAAAATGCAGATTTGAATCAACTTGGAGACAGAAGGGTGCTGAAGTGGAGAGGAATAGAGTAGGTAGGAAGTTTTTGGCAAGTTGAAAACATCAGCAAACTTGGTGGCTCACACCTGGTGTTTCCAGTGATAATGAACCATCATGCTCAAGTCCATTTGGAGGAAAGCATGGTGGTATTTACTCTAACAATGTGCTCTATTTTGCAGGTTTAGCATGGACAACTCAATGTGGTCAGGAAAGCTGAAATAAAAATGCAGCACTGATCCTACAGAAATGAGGAAATGATGTGGTGTAGTTTTGATCATTCATGCAGCTGGTTGCTAACTGATGTGCAACTGCAGGGAATCAATGTAGCTAGAGGCAAAGAACCAGAACTACAAGCAGTTGTTGTAGAAGTAACAAATTTCATATGGACAGTAGCAAATGGAAAGGCTAGGGCAGCAGCTACACAAGGCTTCATACCGCAGCATGGACATTGTGCAGCAGTTTATGAAAAACAGCAGTAATTTTCTGGGGATGGGGATTTCAGATGTGCTGCAGTGACTAAAGACATGAAGACTGCAAGGAACAGATGCAATAAGAGAAGAAGGCAATATGCTGCAGTTCATATGCAGATGATTTTGCTGTTTTTTGTTCTGCAGACTTACAGAAGATGCAGTTGATGATTACTACAGTTCCATTGACTCAATTCCGCTGAACATGATATGGGACTTTGCTTGCCTATGTAATAACTGCTAAGAGATACAATTGCTACCACAGTACACATGCTCTATTTGTTGGTCTTGCTTAGTAGGTGGTATCAGTACTGTGTACTCATTCCTACTGAGGAAGCATCAGCATATAGAAAGTGTGTGACTTTGGTATCATTATCAAGAAACAAGATTCAGAAACATGCAGCAGTTCAATCAAGCTTGCAGAGAATGACTTTCACATTCAATATATACATCAGCTGCAGATTTCAATATCAATTTATTCATTTCATTTTTCAATTTATTCCAATTAGTTAATTCTTTAGCTATTTGTAGTATCAACTTAAGACAAGCTATAAGTCTTAATTTGGTCACTAGTTTAATTTGCTATTATTATTAGCCTTTTTGGGCTACATTTGTAAAGGAATTCTGGATTTCTTTGAGAAAAATATATAAAATCAGCCCTAGGCCAAAAGCCTAGAGGAATTTGTTTTAAAAAAAAATATATATATATATATTTTGCAGACATCGGTCTTCAAGTTAAGAAAATTAATCGATTACGCAAGCGCGCGCAGGATCAGGATTCAAAGGGTAAATGGTCATCCCTTTTAATTACTCAAAATGCCTTGGACGATAAAACTGGAATAAAATTTCTCATTAATCCAATTTTCCCGATTTAATTAACTTAAACAAATAATTATCCAAAAGGGTTTTCTTGCCCCCTTCGAGTAATAAAAATTTCTTCAAAATAAATTTCCACAAAATTAAAATACTTCAAATGTTTCTTTATCAACTCCAAAGGTGAAGTTGTCCTAAATAATTTCATAAAATTACCTAGACCCCTTTCGAGGTACATAACTGATTTTATTTATTATCCAAGGACTTCGAGCATTTAAAATAGATTTCGGGAGGTCAAAAATTAGGTATCAACAAATATTATCCATGTCAAGGAATACAAGGCACCATACCACAAGTCATAACAAGACTCAGGTAAATCAAATCCACAATAGCATAAATGTATAAGTTATCATCAATCAATAGAAGAGTATATATCAACCCCTTCCTTCCCATATCACAGGAAGTACACCTCAGGATTCAATTCATAAAGTAATGACGACAAGCCCACATAATCAGAAATCATACCAACCTAAGCATAACCAACCAGACGTCATGTCCGAAGACCTAATCATGCTTTCTCCCATCAATTTTACTACATATATGATCAACTAATCAAAGTCTAACTCAAGTAAACCATAACCTACCTCAGATGCAGAACTGGGACAAATGAAAGCTACTCCGCTTGAGCTTTCCCCTTTCGCAATGCTTCGGAATGCTCAAAGTCTAGCAATATAACTCTAAGTAAGCAATAGACCATCTACTCAAAATAAGAACAACAATTGTGGAAGAAGACCCAATTATTCCTACCCTTTTCAAATGGGTGAAATCATCATTTAATGCAACAACCATAATCCTCCAATTTATAGGATTCTAATCAATTTAACCTTTTCAAAACAGATTTTAGGCCAAAGTTCCCATTTTGGATGGAACCCTAAGTCTTAATACACAATTCTCACCATAATTAATTAATTTTCCATCCTAGAAAGTGATAATCTATACTTCTAGACAATGTAAAGGGTAGCAAAACCAATAGCTCTAAATTTATTTAAAGGTTCATTGATTCTAGGGCTCTAGGAATTCCACCCACCATTAATGGACCTTAGATCTAACTATGGAAACTTAAAGAAGAAAAGGAATGAACAACATAAAGGTTAGGACTTACCCTCAAAGAAGAACCTGTTATATCCCGTATTTTGTGCGTTGGAATATTTTAAGTTGGTTGCGACAAGTTATGGACAAGACTTTTAATCTCCGGTTTTGTTGATTTTGTGTTAATGCACAAGTTGCATATTCATCTTTTCATTGGCATGGAGTGTTAAGGGTAAATTGGGAATAAGGAAAATTTGGGGTTAAAAGTGAATTATGGAAAGTTAAGCATTTCATGGAAATTAAGGGCTAGAAGTGAAATTTTGGAAACTAAATATTTCATGAAAATGGCCATATGTGGCCATGTGTGTGGTGTGGGCCATAGCCCACATGTGTTAATTATATAAGTGGCAAAAGATGACTAATTAAGTCATCTTCATCATTTAGCACCCTAGAAAATTCAAGAAGCATGGAGAAAGAACAAGAGGCCATTCGGCCATGACCAAGAAAAATTGGAGTCCAAAAATTGACAATCATGTTGTTGCTTCATAATTTAAACTCACGTTGACAAAAAGATTATATTTCGTATTTTTGTACGTCGGATTATTCGCAAGCCGAGGTGGGGTCCACACACCGAGATTTTTTTGGGACATGCGACAATTTATATGAATCACATATGTGAAGTTAAACATAACTCAAGAAGGACCCTTGAGCCAAATCAAAGTGGAAGTCCTCCAAACAAATATTTTTAAGTAATGTTTTCGGATGATCTGACTTCGAGGGGCAGAAACGGTATTATAAGTTTGGAATTTGGAAAAACACCAAAGATAGAAGTTGTAGATAATTTAATTATCTTTCCAACCATAGGTCGTGGGCCCACAGATGACATCGGGATAAGGAGATATGGATATTTTAAGGCGGAAAGGTCAGTGGGCTAGGCCCAAACCGGGCCCAATCGGGTTAGGCCCATGACCCATGCCTATTTAAGTCTAATTTCAGCCCTTTCCTCTCATTTTTCAGACCAAGAATACCCAGAAAATTCTGGAAAGAGAGAGAGAAGAACCTTGGAGAGAAGAAAAATCAATTTTGACCAAAATCTGAGCCCCGAATTCCGAAGCCCATGAAGAGAAAAGTGTTGTACGTCGCGTTGCCTTCAATTTGAGCTAAAAATCAACCAAGGAGAAGAGTGATAACGTGGGGGCTGCATGCTTAAGGTATGAATACGGTTCCTTTTCATTGTTAACGAGTGTATTTAGAATTTTAACGGATTAAAACGGAGGGGATAGTGTGTAGAAATGGATGAAATTCATGAAATTTTGTATGTTGATGTTGAGCCGTGAGTATGGGCTGTTTTGTGACAAGGAATGAACTAAATTTATTTAGTATGTTTGGATTGTTGTGTTGTGGATTCTATGGTGCTAATGAAAGTTTAATGGTTCAAAGTGAAGTTATAGTTGTTTGCGGCTTGTTATGGAATTTTATATAGTTTATTGAATTTATGGAAGTAATGGATTATTAATGTAGTTCATGAATTCGGAAGGAAGAAAATGTGTTGTGTTGTTTCCTTGAACTTGGAGGTTTCGGGTTTCATTATGTAGTGGATGGAATGTTGTTGAATTGTGTCGAAAGGGTTATTAATGTTAGAATGCGTTTTGAATCGATTATTGATGTTACTTATATGGTTGTTGGTATTGTTGTTGAAAATATTCGCGAGTTGAATTCTCGGGGGTTGTTGAACTTATGGGAAATGTCGCCCAAATTTCTGTAAATAAAGTGATGGCTTGGGATTGGATTCTTAAGTGCTTATGGCTAATGTTTGGTACTTAATGACCTTATTGTAGATCTTGGAAGGTTTGAGACTTAAATTTGGATTAGCGTAGGAAGCGAACGAGGTATGTAAAGCTTACCTTTCCTTCTTTTGGCATGTCTTAGATGTGGTTAAGCTATGATATGTTACGAGCCTTGGGGTAATTCTATTCTTAAAGTCCGAGCATGTTTACGATGCTTATTTGCTTTTTGATGTTGGCATCCTTATATGGTCAAGCTATGGTTTATATGTCTTTGTATGATTGGTTTTCAAATGTTGCATAAAAAGTTTTGTTTTCAAAAGAGTTTTGTAACTACGAACGTCCGTAACTTTCACAGTACAGAACCGGATGGCTTTGATATGCTCGTAAATGATTCTATAACGTATAATGAGTTTAATTTTCATAGGCGGGCTCGGATTGGGTTGACGCTCGTCCGTGGGTCCCGCGACTTTCCTTTGTATAGTGCTTACGACTTTTTGAAAGAACTTAATATGACTATCTTTCCGACCCCCGAATATGATTACTTATTTATCTGTTGAGTCTGAAATAAGGATTTTTATGTATGTGATTTTGATACGTGACTATGGTTTCTGAAGTTCGGTTTGATATGTTCCCGAGTAATATTCGGAAGAAAATCTGATTTGGCTATTATCTTGGTTTGTAAATAATAGTTCGCTTTGATTATGCTGTTGGGTCTTTGTAAGTGTTTTGTATTGCATGTGATTTCCCACGATTCTGCTCGTGCATTCTGTTATTACCTCTTTCGCCGAGTCCCGGGCCGGTATGTTATCGTGCGCACTATGCTATATTATGAAGTATGATGTGATTCCAAAGTATGATGTGTTTTCCGAAGTATGATATGATATGATATATGATGTGATACGGAGTATGATGTGTTCGGAGGTATACAATATTCCGAAGTATGATGTGTTGTGGCGCCCAGATGGAGTGGCGACCACGTTCTGTCCACCGGGTCCCATTACGGACCGTATGTGATATGATATGATATGTGATGATCCGATGATACGATATGATATGTGATATGATATGTGATAATATGACGATATGATTTGATTTACCGAGTCCCTCACTAGAGGGCTGGGTACGGTATGTTTATGACTATTATATTATATGCGGATCGGGCCGTATCCTCGGCATTATTATATTATATATGGATCGGGCCGTACGTTCTCGGCATTATTATATTATATATGGATCGGGGTACGTTGGCATTATTATATTATACGTTCCTCGGCATTATTATATTATATATGGATCGGGCCGTACGTTCCTCGACATTATCGTATTATTTATGGATCGGGCCGTACGTTCCTCGGCATTCGGTTAATGTCAGCTCATATGATGTGTTTGATTTTCCGTATGTATGAGACATAAATGTTTTTCACAAGAAAGCGAAGCATTTTGGCATTCTGATTATCATATCTGTCTTTTGTATCTCTTATGTATGATTTGTATGTCAGATACAAGCACTTTGGTATTCTGGCTATTGTGCTCACGTTCTGTACTCCTTATTCGGTTATGACTTCGTTTTCTGTATGCCATGCTTTACATGCTCAGTACATATTCCGTACTGACCCCCTTTCTTCTGGGGCTGCGTTTCATGCCGCGCAGGTACCCGCAGATGAGTAAGTGATGTTAGCAGAAGATATTCCAGCGGATTGGCGAGCTCCATTCTCTCCCGAGTGCCGCGAGTCGAGTGTTAAAGTTGTGATATCCGGGGTTATGTTAGAGACTTTGCGACAAGTGTCGAGTGTATGAGATGTCGATTTGTTTTGCAAGCGGCTATATAAGCCGATGTATTGTTGTGCATTATATTGCAGATTTCACACGATTGCAGACTTTATTTGATTTGAAAAAAAAAATGAAAGGCATGTTTGTTTTCGAAATTTTTTTTTCATTATGTGCTTATGTTATGTTTTGCGGGTCCAGTACGATTATGAGTATTACGAAAGTCAGCGGGTTCGCTCGGCCCTAGGTAAGGGTCGGGTGCCCATCATGCCCTATCGGAAAGTAGGGTGTGACAAATTGGTATCAGAGCAGTTCGTCCTAGGGGTTGTCTGCAAAGTCGTGTCCAGTAGAGTCCTGTTTATGGTGTGAAGCGCGCCACATTTATAAACAGGAGGCTACGGGACATCTAGGATGGTTACTCTTTTTTCACATCCGAGATCGTGCCATAGAGCCAAGTCATAGGAAATGAGATTTTCGATACTAATCTTTGATTGCAGCAGAAGAATGGCACCGATAGAAGAAAGTGATTGATGATGTTGGAAATTACTAAGCACGCAGGTAAGCAAAGGTATGAAAGATGTATGTCGGGTAAGGTATTGACGTACGATTGAAATGTAAAGTTGGAAAGTGAAAAGGAAAGTAGACAGGAAAGTGTAACACGCGTGGTCGTGTTAAGCATATAAGGTAAGTCCATTATTTTTAGACCGTTATGGATATTGGGAGCCCTGTGCGGCTGTGATACGATACGATATGATATGATATGTATATATATATTCTGGCCCTGTGAGGCATTGTTGGTATTTTTCGTGTACAATGTGTTTTGAGATAGTAAGAAATATAGAGGAAACTCGCGAAATTTTCCGGAAATAAAAAGAGAATGAGATGTCGGTTTGTGATATGACTTGAAAGGTCGTACTTAATAGTATGATTAAGACAAGAGTACGAAGGAAAAGAATTGTGACGGATATAAATGCATGGATAAGACAAACTTGTGAAATATAAAGGGTAAAGTGGACCAAAAAGGGTAAAAGGTTAAGAAGTGTTATGTTATAGGATTGATTACGAATAAGATATAATGTGAATATAACGGGGATTGTTATGGAGATAAGTGAAGCCTAGTGAGAAAGTGGCCAAGGTTATGATGTGATCTATGTAGCTAGAATATAAAGGCAAGTGTAAGACGGAGAAACAAGCTATGGAACAAATAAGGAAGGTTTGAGTTAAAGATTAAGAGACGACACGAGATAATGTGCCCCGTTACAAGTTGAGTAAAAGGGAATTACAAGAAGGAAAAGTTTAACTCGAGATGTATTGGACCTTGTTATGTTGTTCGTAAAAATAAGAAGGTTACGTACTAAAGACATGGCTTTTGTTAAGGTACGCGGCAGAGTAATAACAGGGAGGAAAATGATTTGAGAAGTTGAAGAAGAGATGAAAAAGAAATATGATTGGTAGGTGAGAGTGCATACTATGGTAATAAAGGAAACCTCCTCCGAGACCCTTATAAGACCGTATGCGATTAGTTAAACATTCGAGGACGAATGTTCTAAAGGGGGGAAGGATGTTATATCCCGTATATGATGTGTTTGATTTTCCGTATGTATGAGACAGAAATGTTTTTCACAATAAAGCGAAGCATTTTGGCATTCTAATTATCATATCTGTCTTTTGTATCTCTTATGTATGATTTGTATGTCAAATACAAGCACTTTGGTATACCGGCTATTGTGCTCACGTTCTGTACTCCTTATTCGGTTATGACTTCGTTTCAGATGCCATGCTTTACATGCTCGGTACATATTCCGTCGACCCCCTTTCTTCGGGCCGCGTTTCATGCCGCGCGGTGCCGCCGTAGATGAGTAAGTGATGTTAGCGAAGATATTCCAAATCGGATTGGCGAGCTCCATTCTCTCCTGAGTCTTTGCCGAGTCGAGTGTTAAAGTTGTGATATCTCGGTTATGTTGTAGACTTGCGGGGTGATAAAAGTGTTTATGTATGAGATGTCGATTTGTT
>NW_026716299.1:0-18273 GCF_029784015.1 Lycium ferocissimum
TATATACGTTAGCTAGTCTTAGTCGGCCTATGATACCTACCAGTACTTTGTTGTTTGTACTGACCTACACTTGCTGCATTCTTTTATGAATGCGAGTACCGAGATCGATTTCTACTCTTCGTGGCTAATATTCGAGGATTTCTGATTCGAGTCCTTCGGGATGAGCATGAGGACGATCGATGCGATGACTCTTTTTATCCTTATGTCTTGTTTCATTTTGGGACATGATCTTTTAGGCTACTATGTATTATTATGATTCAGACTTATAGTATTTAGTTAGATGCTCTTGTATGACCTGACCAGATACTGGGGTTGGATTCTCATTATTTCTATATTTCTTTATATTATTATCGTGAGACTTACGTTATTTTATCTTCTTCCGCTTTATTTATATATTTTTGATTGTTGGAATAAGGGTTCGCCTACCGAGGTGGGAAAGGTAGGTGCCCGCACGACTTAGTGAAAATAGGTCGTGACAGTTTGTCGAGATGTCGACAAAGTGATGTCAGTTGAGTCATTTGTGGACTTTAAAAGCGTATGTATTTTAGATGATTTCCATTTGGAAAAGTTTTGTGTTCTTAAATTTTTTTTGAAATGACAGGTTTTGATAGAGCGAATGTCTGAGGGTTCGCTCGACTCTGATGTCGGGTACCCGTCATGTCCTATCAGGATTGGGGTGTGACATTTCCGTTAATCTCTAACATGGCCTCCTTATTAGAACTAGTGACAATCGATGAAAGCAATCACTCTATAAGAAAAAGGAAAACCGTGACAAAGATTAGAATTTGTGCACATGTTGCTTGCCCAAACTATATGTTCATATTGAACAATTGTCCCAAAGGAGACTCCAGTGATGTTAGTTAAAGGGAAAAAGTGCAAATTTAACTCCTCAATCTGCGATTTAGAGCAAATATATATACCCTTCGTTAAAAAGTGGTGTATATATAACCTGCGGTTGTACGAATAGTTCACATATACTCTTTTCACTGACGAAACTCTTTTGAAGAAGGTAAAAGG
Organism: Lycium ferocissimum; assembly: GCF_029784015.1. Taxonomy (NCBI): domain Eukaryota; kingdom Viridiplantae; phylum Streptophyta; class Magnoliopsida; order Solanales; family Solanaceae; genus Lycium; species Lycium ferocissimum. Next base: position 1,018 of record NW_026716299.1, read on the forward strand.
GTCAAATATACTCCTCTATTTTTTTTATTAGCTAACTTTACCCTCCATTAACGATTGTGTACAAAAATACCCCTATCATCTAATAAGTATACACCCGTACGCTTAATTGCATTGAAAACCCAATTCTAACAAAATAACCCGATTTCATTAAAATAAAACCCATCCCGACACACAAATTAAACCAGCCCCACCCAATCAAAACCCTAATCTAATAAAACCGGAGTAGGCAAAATCTGATATCCCAGAAGAAGCAGAAAACAGTATAACTGAAGCAAAGGGATCAACAAAAGCTTTCAAGCACATATTTTTTTACTTTCTTGGAGAATTGGGAATGGCAGATAAATCACGGAGATTGAAACTGTACCAATGGTTTCTGTTTTTTTTTTATTTTATTTATTAAAGTTCAATAATATGGAAGTAGTATGATAGTAGTAAAAGGTTGTGCTTTCATAGTTGTCTATTCTATTTGGAAAAAAAATAATTAGTGTTGAGGTTAACATTTTGTATATTTCTTATTTCAGTTGGAAATTTTAACCCATACTGATTTTCATAAGGATGTTATTTTTCAGAACCAATATCTTAAAACTACTCGTTAAATTAGATTTAGTAAGTGTTTGGACATGAGTTAGATTGAATTTTTTTTTTTTTTTCTTTCTAAAATAGTACTATTTGGGTGGGGGTGGTTTAATTTGTGGGTCGGGGGGGTTTTATTTGAGGATGGGTAATTTTAATGAAACCGGGTAATTTTGTTGGAACTGGGGTTTTCCAGCCAATTAAGGGTATTGGTGTATGCTTGTCAGACGGCAGGAGTATTTTTGTAGACAATTGCTAACGGAGGATAAAGTTAGCTAATAAAAGAAAGTTAAGGGGTGTATTTGTACTTTTTGCGTAAAGACATGGGTATATGAGAAAATCCTACAGTTTGAAGCTGTCACGACTCGACTAGGGGCCATGACGGGTACCCGAAGCTGACTATCGGGAACCACTCATTACGCTAATCATCCACCACCAAGACACACATAATCTCCCAATACAGTTGTACATACATAAAATAAAAATGATATAAAAAAATATACATTGATGTATCTATGAGACAACTACTACCCACACATACGTATCTACGAGCTTCTACTACTGAATCTTCCTGGAAACATAAGGATTTCGGGACAGACCCCGTCATGCCGAATATATGCCTGAAAAAGAATGTATCAAAAAATGGCACCTGGGAGTAGTGGAGCCGACGAATACTTTGAAGGAATAGCTCCTAAGAATCCTCTTTGTGCCTACTCGTGGGCATGAACACGGCGTCCATAAAAAAGAAGGACATCGGTACGAACAATGTACTGAGTATGTAAGGCATATGTGATAACATGATAAGGAAATGCAGAAAACATAAGGAGGAAGTATAACTTTTTCAATCAATACGCTTTCTTCTTATCTTTAAAACAAATCACACACATATATACATAGGCTTTCTGAATCAATAACATCATTAGCCCGCGCCCAGGGTAATCATATCACACCGCCCACTAGTGGTGTCATGTCCGGCCAAATAGGCACGGTGTTATCATAAGCCGCCCGCCTTAGCGGTATCATGCCTGTCCATCTAGGCGCGGTGTAATCATAAGCCGCCCGCCTTAGCGGTGTCATGCCCGGCCATCTAGGCGCGGTGTAACCATACATATATACTCGTCATATAGCATGCATAAGAACTCAAGTAAAAGCTACGACTCTATCGGGGTGACGTAAGGTCGAGAACCCCCGATTCCATTATGGAGTAGTCATGATCATCATGTCTCACCTTGAAAGGAATAGCATCATAAAGTGATCCTAACAACAATGATTAACATCCACGAATCATATAAGGATCATGAGCTTCATAAGAATAGCATATCATAAGCTTTAGAGCCTCTAGACTTAGCTTCATCGTCATCATTATCGTTACCTCATGAGTAGCTCTTAATAATCATAGACTCATCGTTTTCGGAATATAAGAGAGTCATGGAAAGATAAGGAATCATGCCTTAGAAAAAGAAGGGACTAGCCTCACATACCTTTACGTCTCCTTAATGACTAAGCGTTCTCCTTCCAAGCTCACAACTCTACATCAAGAGAATTCGTGCTAAATTAGATCATTTCAAACATGCTTGAGTCTAAACTAAAGCGACTAAAAAGCTAGCGAAAATTGGGCAGCATTTCCTTTGTTTCAACAACTTTCTCCATGTAATAAAAAAACTCCCAAATAGCAATAGCAACTCCTATAATATCACAATCAATAGATTTCTCAAGTTAAACGTTGTTCACTTCTCAAATTCACTTTCAAAGTCATCCATAACTATGACTACAATACAACAACATATCCATTCTTCCCATAATACTTCCTCAACGTCATTAGCATCATTCATAACAAGATTATACTCATCTCTTACTAAGAATCATGACTCAAATTAACTTACTACTCAAAATACCATTATTTCCATATTTGAGCTCATATTCTACTTTCTTCTACCTAATTAAGTCTTTCAACTACTCAATACTTTGAATAACATGAGCTGAATTCAAACTCACCTTTGATTATGTAGGAATGATCTTTGGATGAAGATACTTTACTTGAGGAAACCCCCAACTCCAATACCAAAGGATTTCTTAACTTCTACAAACCCTGTTGAGCCTCTTTGCATTTAATTCTCTTGATTAAGGTGTTTAATCTTTGATTTTTCTTGGATTTGCTCTTGATTTTGGCTTAGCTCATAAGAAGACTTGTTGAGAGTTTTTCTAGAGATTTCTAGCTCCAAAAATGGTGAAACTATGATTTAAGGTCGAATTTGGTCTGTTTATAGTAGTCCAAAAAATTCTGAACCGACACAACATCTTTGCGAAGTTGCGAGGTCACAAAGCGCGCTTTGATAGCAACATGTTGTGTCACAGGCCTTGCAACATCACCAAAATTCATTGTCACACTTTGTTGCGCAACTGCGTCTCCGCAAAGCATGCTTTGCTGCTCGCATGTTGCGCCACATATTGCGCCATAATGTGATACTTTACCAAACTTTCACCGAAGCTCAACTCCGATGATCCGATGAGTCTAACCTTCCCGAGGATTACTAAACATGATTTTACTCTCTTATATACCCAAGATGGACATATCTATCCTCATGACCTCTAAAATTTGTCCTACTTCCCAAGACTAGGACAACTAGCATTCGGCGAAACTCACGTACAAAATGCGAGGTGTAACATCCTTTCCCCCTTTGAAACATTCGTCCTTGAATGTTAAACTCCTAAGGATTCTGCAGAAATTTTGCCAGAGTTTTCCCTATAACTGGAGCACTACCATCCTGTCACAACAATCCAAAATAACATCGCCACGCAGGGCTACGACATCCACAACAAGAAACTTGGCCACACACGACCCAAAACAGTAAAAGAAAGCTCTATATACCGGAGACAATGGTGTCTCATCTTGAACCTCTTTAATATAGGGGTGGAAATACGTACTAGTATTTGGACTTCATATCTTCTTACGCTTCCCAATGCACCTCTTTTACTTCCGCGCCCCCTCATAATACCTTCGTCAAGCTTATATTTTTAGTTCTTCTTTCACTACCTCAGAACCATTTGAGAGGGCAGTAAGAAATCCTCTCAGTAATATTTCTAAATCTAGCTTCAAGATGAAATTTCCACATTCCACTAATTTGATACTCTCCCATTCTTGCAAGCTTTATACGGCCATCTGGATATATCATTTTAATAACCTGCACAACCTTTGGTCCATGCATGTAGCATGGGCAATGCATGTTCTCTAACTTTTCTTTAACACAAGCGAGTAATTTTAAGGGTAAAAGCCAGTTTTCTTATTTTAAATTTTTCTTAAAATTTTAAGGGTAGTAGTCAGTCCTCCCCTCAGGTTTCGCTCCATAACACTTACCTTCCCTGTGATTTACAATATGCTTATCTCCCTTATTATGACTTTTTTTTAACAATTCTTTTATTTATTTATTATTAATGTCAATAAACTACAATATGACAATTTTTCCCTTACTAAAATACTCTACCCATAGTTATCTAAAAGCCAAAAACTTTTAGAATTCAATATATAAATATAACACACAAACTGAACCTGGATTTATGAGTATCATCTCTCCTAATTTACCCTGTAAAAATCCATGATGATTTCCACCAAAAATCCACTACCAGTGGTAGACTAAACTCAATTGTGTCCTGCCACGTTAATTTGTCACTTTCAAGTATAAATAATCGATTTTCAAGACTCTTTAATCAGTATTTCAAACAATAAAGTACTCACAAAAGGGGCAACGGTTCAGGGTCTTCAATCCAAGAAACAAGCAGCACAATTTAAAATGCAACAAATACATAGGATTGAGCTCCTATTTTGGCATGTTCACTTATCAATTTAAATTTGATTAGGTAATAGAGAGCATGCCCACTAACCAATTGCAAAAGCTGTAACGACGCGTTTAATCATTTAACACGTTCGAACTCGTTCCCGCTAAAATACTCTTTCCATAGTTTTAAAAGGTATTCTTGACGTGCGGGAATTGGTGGCATGGTGATTTAATTGGCGGATATTTTTTTTATTTTTTTTAAATATATTCATTTAATGTGCGTGAATAGTTATTTATAGGAATATGAGTTTCACACATATAGGGTATAGGTTGGTAAATAAGGTATTTGACGGAATGACTATATTTTATACAAATGGTTAAGTGAATAAGTAATTAAGTTATGGGGCTTAACCCACTTCTTATGACTCATATATCTTAGAAGCCTAGGGTTTAAAAATAATTCATTTACTTTGGGCAAAGAAAGGAAAAAAAAAAAATAGAAACCCTGTGGCACAATAGCGGAAGAAAACTACCATGAACTTCTTCGTGCACAACAGTTAAGAGGAATCAAAAGGCATCAGGTAGATGGCCTTTACATTTTGTTGTTGATATTCACTGTAATCATTACGTAATGATTAATGAGTAATGAGTAATGACTGACTTTAATTATACTACAAAGTTATCTTCTTCAAAATTCCTGAGTCTGCCAAGTTGTTATTTATTTTTTTTGGTTACAGCAATTGAGTGTTTTATGGTCCTAGCTTTTGGTGCTATTAGAATATTGTGAGCATTGTTGGATTCATCATGGCATAATGATTACACGATTATATGAGGGCTAAGTGTAATGATTGGCTGGTAATTGAGCAATAACGAATGGGTATGGTTTACGATTCTTATGTATTTTTTTCTTGGTTTGAAGTACTGTTTCCATCACTTAGTTCAAGTTTCGGATTTTCCCATATATTATTATGTTACAACTACAACTGTAGCATATTAGGTTTATGAAATTAAATACTAGATGCATTGAATTGTATGTACACCTTTAAATTCAAGGTATTTGAGTTGTGGAAGTTAGATTTTAATCCGAAGTTAAGATTTTGGGGTAATTAAAGGTTTCGAGTCCTAGTCTTAAGAAATGAGAATTTATGAAAAAAAATGTATTTTTAACATAGAATATTTAATTGTTAGATTTCGATCACTTGGAAGCGTTCCGGAAGGGTAAAGCTCAAGTTTGATTATTCGTGGCTCTCGTTCGGCTTCGAGGTAGGTTACGGCTTACCTTTTTGGTTAGACTTCGATTAGTGAAACATATGTACAGTTAGATACTGTCGGAGAAAGCATGTACGCTTTCGGGTATGAAGTTGGGATGGACTAGGTTGGTATTGTTGATTGATTTGTGGGCTTGTAGCCTTATATGGTTGTGTTATGACTTGATTGGAAGTGATGATAAGGAAGAGAGTATAAAAAGGTCCTTACCGGAATCGTGAGAGTAAACGAGGCCCGGGGGTGTCTGCGGATCGTGAAGTAAAAAACGAACAAAGAGATACTTTTGAGATCGTGAGAGTGGTATATGGACTTCGGGTCCCGTATAAGTCATAGGCAAATTGGGCTGCGATCTAACCGCCAGGACATCTGTGTGTATGGGCATTGCATTGCATTGCATTGTATTGTATTGCTTTGCGTTGCGTATTCATTCTTCATATCATCCTTTTATGCCTTGGACAAAAAAAATGTCTTTCTATATTTGGACCGATATAGTGGATTGTGATTTTTACTTGTACTTGATTGGAGCATGTCTATTCTTCAGTTTTTTCCTGTGTAAATGTTAGCTAATTGTTGTCGCCTTATGATACCTACCAGTACTTGTGTTTGTACTGACCCTACCTTGCTGCATTCTTTTTGAGTGCACAATACCAACTCGCACCTCGACATTGATCCCGAGGCTTTGGAGTTTGCTAGGGTGAGCTTATTGGACGAGTCCGCCACCCTGGGACTCCTTCTTTACTCTTGTCTTACTTTGATCCTTAAACAAATTTGAAGTTTGAGACTCTTATATATTAACACGTTGATCAACGGCTCTTGTACTATTTCATTTTCTTTGGGTGGTATTTAGAATTGGTATTTATAATATATGTTAGACTCTTCACTAATTCCGCTTTATTTAGTAATTATTGTTGTATAACTGATTAAGGGAAGGGTTAAAAACATATTTGGGATATGGTTTCACTTAGTGGTATTTGGATCGTGACAAAAGCGATCTCCAGTTTTTGATTAATGTTGATAAAAAGGATTATTTTGCTACCATTAATTTCGTTTTTGATTGCTTTGGTCAACTTTGTTTATAATTATCTTCAATTGCAAGGGTCATCTTATTATTTTCCAAGAACTTGCCTGTAAATTAAGAATTGGAGAATAGGAAACAAACAGATAAAGACACGAGAAAAGGAATTGTCGATAGGAGAGAGTATAAGAGAGAAGTGATGAGAAGACAAAATCGCAAATACCAACTTGAACACATTAAACGAATTTTCTATCTTTATGGACAAAGTGGATATGGAAAATTCTTTGACTTTGAGTCAATGCTTATTGAATTTTGTTATTCGTAGGTGGCAACAAAGGTGTTTATTATTCTTTAAAAAAATTATTAAATAATATATTCTTACAATTCATTAATTAAAAAGAGTTCAAATTATTTTGTCGACAAAAGAATTTAAGCGCAAAGTTGTCATATTTCAATTTTCTAACATTAATATTAAGCATATTAAAGAATTGTCACAAAGAAATATCTACATAGGGGAGGTAAGCGTAATATTGTCTTTTGAAATATTCGTGTTATGGAGTAAAACCTGAAGATAGGCCTCTGAAATTATCCCTTATTTTTTTTTCTATCCGCTCCCTAATCTTAGGACATGCGATGTCCCTGCTATTTTCGTTTTCTTCCCCCTAAGCTTTCATTATCTCAAATCCCAAAATAATAATTATTGTACCCTTCTCTCCGAAGAATCTCTAACGTGTTTATTCTATGAAAAAAGAATTAAAATCTTACTCAACAAAAGAAAATTCTCCCTTTCATTTTTAGTCTCTTGAAAAAAATTCAGTTTTCTATATTTGAAATTTTTAACTTTCATTCTAAGTTAAAATACTCTCTTAGTTTTACTATATAGCCAAAAGTCTTGTTCAAAGATCAGCTAATTGAAGGTTTCATTCAAGTTAAATCATCACAAAATCTATATTACTATTATATATTAGAGAGAATACAAAATTTTTATAGTCCTCAAAAAGTCAAAATAATAATTTCAGTTCTTTGATAATGTGAATCAGCTGGCCTACACGTTTGTTACTGCTAACTTTTTCTCCGTACTTCCATTTTGTCTTTCTTCTTTCCTCTTAAAATCAAACCAAAGTTAGGCCCCTCTTATTGAATTATCTTTTACATTATTTAGGGCATACTAGTATAAGTACCCGCACGGTGCGCGGATCGTCTCGAAGAGAAAAAAAGTGCGGAGAGAGATAATTGCAACAATCTTGGCTTTAAGTTTGATATCTTGAATAGTGCTAACAAATTAAGAAATTATACTAACACAACATCATAATAACATGAAAGAAGTTGAACCTCAAAAAATTGAATTCATCTTAAAAATCATAGTATTGCGCACAATTCAATTTTCTAATTTGCCTAATGCCAACATCATTGTGAGGTTCCCGAATCTACACAATTTGATATAAATTGTGCTTTCAATATTTGAGATTTCAAATAGTTTAGTTTCAAGCACTTAACCAAATAAAATAGAAATAAAAAGCGTTTTTAATTTGAAATAGACTTATAATTACATTATAATTAGTGATTGACTAAAGAGTTTTACCTATAAGCGAATGACCAAAACTTATATCAAAAAAATAGAATTTACATTTTTTCAAATTTTAATAGAAAATAAATACAAATTAATTACATAAGATATACTAACTAATTATGGTAAAAATATTTATACATTTCTACACTTAATTAAACAACGTTGAAGTTTGTTATCATATATATTAACCAAAAAACTGATAACTTCCCATTACCACTCTAATATTTTTGTTTTCTTGGAGATGTTCAATAATTTTGGTTCCTTTCCCTTAGAGGAAACAAATTTAGAAAACTCAAAGATGGATAAAAACCAAACGAATAAACCTATATTGAAAAAACTTTATTAAATACTCTATTATGTATTCATACTTAAATTATTGATTTCTGCTCTTGTTGTCTTTTCGTTCCCCTTATATATTACATCTACTATTTATTCTTCTACTCCTTTATTATTCATTACTCAACATTTGTTCTCCCATTATTTGCCAATATATATTTGAGAGATGAAGTATTTATTGCTTCTCTAGAACGCTATTATTGTACTTTTGACAAATACGAAGATGAACTTTGAAATTATGTTCCAAGACTTGTATTATAATTTTCATGAATTGTTACTGATGAATCAGTGAAAAACCTAATAAATAAGCTAATTACAAACATCAGAACTAAAAAAATGAATAAACTCTCTAATACTCTCTCTTATATTAAGAAACTCACATATGAGTTTACATAAGTGATACAAATGATTTACTATGATATCTGACATTAAACGTGTCTCTATTTCTTCCTCGTTTTCCTTTAACCCTTTACATGGATGTCTTAGATATTTAGTTTATAATATTTCAATGTAATTTTATATTACCAGATAAAATAAAGAGAAAACAAATAGATGATTTAATGTCAAAACAAATAGCTTTAGATCTGACATGTGTAACGTCTTCTCCTAAGTGAGTAGAAACTGAATAATTTAAGAATTTTCAAACATGAAAGCAAAAAACATTGTATTTTATTGATTTTGCAATGTATGTATTTGCCATTTGGTATCTCTTTTGTCCTTCAAATCAATGTAACATCAAGACACATTTGGCAAGGCAAAAACATTGTTATGATATACATGGAGTAATTAGTAACACAACGTAGAAAAATTCAGTATTGTCCTATCAATTAAGATATGACTTATTAACACAGTTGAGAAACTCATCAAAGCATCTTGAATCATCTTGTGAGATAGTAGTATTATCAGAAAGTTTGAAATGATTTGAGTATGGAAGGTTTGCACTTCTTCTCCCACTTCTTGTACTTTCACTTCTTTCTTTGAGGCTATATCCAAGTTTTCTTCAACTATACATCTATTACCGTCCATACTAAAGAAAAAGAAGATACAAATATAAAGAAAGAAAACAATTCAATAAATAATATATGACAAATAAGAAGTAGAGATCCATTCTTTTCATTAGATTTATGAGTGTGTAGAGATAAAATGTATGTGCATGACAAAGTTTTAACTTTTAAGTAAACACGTTAAGTTCAAATTCAAAAAAGTAACCACTTTCAATCTGAAATATTTACTTGAATTCAAATTAGATTTAATTAGATGCACAACTGAGAAAAAAAAAAGTGTATAACCCCTCTCAACGTGAGGGATCAATCTCCCAATTTTGTGGAACTGTTAAATCGTTCACTACTTATGAAGATATGTATCATTTGCCAATTTAAAATTTATTTTCTTTAAGTAGCCAAATAAGAAAGTAAATACACAATAGCAATATGTAATTGAAAAAAAAATACAAAAAAGAAACAATAGCAACATGTAGATTCAAGAGTCCGGAACTAAAATGACCATAAAAAAGACCTTTTGAACCAAAATACCCCAACAAAAAAAGGTGACATAAGTACCCTTATTACTGCGCTAAAAGACTTAATCATAACGCCACAATTAAGTCCTTTAACGCAAAGAAAACGCATTATAGAACCCTAAGCAAACTTTTTTTTTTTCTTTCTATACTTTGCAGCAAAATTAATCGTGTTATAGAACCATTTTGAACCAAAAATACCCCAACAAGAAAAAAAAAAATTGGTCAATTTTTTTTCTTGCAACACTTAGTGTTTTTTCCATACTTTGACCAACGATTAGTCATGTGTCAAGACTCAAAAACGTCAATATTTTATATAGAACCTGATATTTTTTTCTGCGTACAATAATGTAGGCTCAATACATCAAGGATACGTAAACGTTCGGATCGTCATTTTAGGGGTTGAAAAGGTGCCCGAAGTAAGTTTTGTTTGAAAACTTTAGGTTTAAGTGTTCTATATACATAGACGTCCATTTTTGTTTGAAGACTTGTTATCATTAGCTTAAAGTTTTTTATTTTTAGGTTTAGATTTAAGTGTGTTATTTTTTAAAGCGTAACTTTATTTCGAATATACGCGATTTTTTGCGCTCGGACGTCCGATTTACGCGATTTTTTTTGTTTTGTTTTTTCAACATATTTGAAATAAAGTTACGCATTAAAAAATAACACACTTCAGGAACACTTAGTGTTTTTTTCTTAGTATTTTTTCCATAAATAGATCGCAACATCTTATTTTAATAAATCTTTTTTTTGCAACACTTAGGGTTTTTTCCATACTTTGACCAACGATTAGTCGTGTGTCAAGACTCCGAAACGTCAATATGTTATATAGAACCTGATATTTTTTTCTACATACTATAATGTAGGCTCAATACATCAAGGATACGTAAATGTTCGGATCGTCATTTTAGGGGTTGAAAAGGTACCCGAAGTAAGTTTTGTTTGGAAACTTTAGGTTTAAGTGTTTTATTTTTTAAGGTTTTGATTTAAGCGTGTTATTTTTTAATCAAGACATAACTTTATTTTGAATATAAATCTAATTCTAAAAAATATAGGGAGAAAAACTAGTTGAAAAGTGGTCAAACTTTAGATGGTCATAACTTTGCGCTGGGATGTCAGTGAGTTCACGTGTAGCAGACTCATAGTAAAATATGATTTTGAAATAGTTTGATGATTGACAAATGAAATATGGTTTGTGTGAATTTGTATTTGTTAAAAGTCCAAATGTGTTTAATGCTAAAATATATTTGGCCTTATATTGTTAGACTGAATCCGGTAAGAACTAGATACTTGTACTACACGTGTTCTGATCCTAGTAGAAAAAGGATTTGGTGAACATGTTTTTTATCATGAAATTTATGAACAAATGTTTGTGTATCAGTTAGAATTAATGCAAGTAATATAAATGATAATTACATAAGAGATCTTCTTAGTACTTTGAGTTGTAAAAGGATTCAAATTAAGATAAATTGTGTACCTCTCTTTCTAATTCACATCTTCTACGTCATCATCCATTTCCAAAATGAACAAGTATTTCCTAGTATTGCAAAAATCTTTTGAAGACTGTAATTCCTGATAAAGTTTCAGGTTTGGATGCAATTCACAAATTTTTAGCACTACAGTCCACATTTTGCCTAGCGCATTCCAACGAGCCAGCACTGCAGCGTTTAACTAGTAAATGTTGCAGTGCTCAGTACCAAATTGTTCATATTTGTATGAAATCAAATGATAATGACATAGTAAATTCTTACATATAGTTGTGGTTTCCGTTGATCTCCAATATGGCCTCCTTATTAGAACTAGTGACGATCGATGAAAGCAATCACTCTATAAGAAAAAGGAAAACCGTGACAAAGATTAGAATTTGTGCACATGTTGCTTGCCCAAACTATACGTCCATATTGAACAATTGTCCCAAAGGAGACTCCAGTGATGTTAGTTGCCTTGTTGGTTAAAGGGAAAAGGTGCAAATTTATCTCCTCAACTTTGCGATTTAGAGCAAATATATATACCCTTCGTTAAAAAAGTGGTGTATATATACCCTGCGGTTATACGAATAGTTCAAATATACTCTTTTCGCTGACGAAACTCTTTTAAAAAAGGGAAAAGGGTCAAATATACCCCTCTATTTTCTTTTATTAGCTAACTTTACCCTCCGTTAACGATTGTGTACAAAAATACCCCTATCATCTAATAAGTATACACATGTACCCTTAATTGGATTGAAAACCCAATTCTAACAAAATAACCCGATTTCATTAAAATAAAACCCGTCCCGACACACAAATTAAACCAGCCCCACCCAATCAAAACCCTAATCCAATAAAACCCGAGTAGTCAAAATCTGATATCCCAGAAGAAGCAGAAAACAGTATAACTGAAGCAAAGGGATCAACAAAAGCTTTCAAGCACAGATTTTTTTTACTTTCTTGGAGAATTGGGAATGGCAGATAAATCACGGAGATTGAAACTGTACTAATGGTTTCTGGTTTTTTTTTTTTTTTTTTTTAATTAAAGTTCAATAATATGGAAGTAGTATGATAGTAGTAAAAGGTTGTGCTTTCATAGTTGTCTATTCTATTTGGAAAAAAAAATTAGTGTTGAGGTTAACATTTTATATATTTCTTATTTCAGTTGGAAATTTTAACCCATACTGATTTTCATAAGGATGTTATTTTCAGAACCAATATCTTAAAACTACTAGTTAAATTAGATTTAGTAAGTGTTTGGACATGAGTTAGATTGATTTTTTTTTTTCTAAAATAGTACTATTTGGGTGGGGCTGGTTTAATTTGTGGGTCAGGACGGGTTTTATTTGGGGATGGGTTATTTTAATGAAATCGGGTAATTTTGTTGGAATTGGGGTTTTCCATCCAATTAAGGGTATTGGTGTATACTTGTTAGACGGCAGGGGTATTTTTGTAGACAATTGCTAACGGAGGATAAAGTTAGCTAATAAAAGAAAGTTAAGGGGTATATTTGCACTTTTTGTGTAAAGACATGGGTATATGAGAAAATCCTATATTTTGAAGCCCAGGATTTTCATCCAATTTCCACTTGGTCGACTCTCAGTGTCCAGCATATAATGCGAGTATTGGTCCAGACACCAAGTCAAGTCAACCCCAAGTAAGTTGTCCAAAAATAAGGAAAAGGACTAGTGAGAATTACAATTAGAGAAATACTTTTTCACAAAACGACTTTTCTCTTCCTCAAGCGTTTAATGGTTACAATTCATTTAGGAGAACTGATTATGACCTTTCTTTAGTAAGGAGAAAGCGTGTGGAGACTTTTAGCAGTAGCACTAGACCAAAGAAGACCTGAAGGATCAATGTAGCAATCACTACTGCTCCCATCCCAATTATTTCTTACGTTACTAGTTTTAGTATACGTATGATGCAGGTTGTGGAGGAGCCTGAATTTCTACCAAGGGGTTCAAAAGGGTTCAACATCTAGTATATATACATAAAAAATAATTTTAACCATGTATATCCAATGTAATTTTTCGCCCTAGCTCTGCCCCTGGTGTGCCGCGTCAACCAATAAAAATGTATGGCAGTAACAACTTATAGCTTAACTTTCAAATTGGTGTAACATTTGTTTAAACGGTGAATATAAATATTATTATTGGTTCGATTGCTTTTGTGGTTCATATATTTAATGACAAATATTATAAAATTATTTTAATTAAACTTATCATCTTCATATTCAAAATGCAGCTATTGTGTACCAAAAAAAATAAAAAATGAATGCACTTGTATAGAAACTTCACAACAAAAGTGCAATTCAATAATATGTATAATAACCGGCACAACACTGGTCCATGCATGTAGCATGGGCAATGCACGTTCTCTAACTTTTCTTTAACACAAGCAGGTAATTTTAAGGGTAAAAGTCATCTTTCTTATTTTAAATTTTTCTTAAAATTTTAAGGGTAGTAGTCAGTCCTCCCCTCAGGTTTGGCTCCATAACACTTACCTTCCCTGTGGTTTACAATATTACGCTTATCTCCCTTATTATGACTTTTTTTAACAATTCTTTTATTTATTTATTATTAATGTCAATAAACTACAATATGACAATTTTGCCCTTACTAAAATACTCTACCCATAGTTACCTAAAAGCCAAAAACTTTTAGAATTCAATATATAAATATAACACACAAACTGAACCTGGATTTATGAGTATCATCTCTCCCAATTCACCCTATAAAAATCAATGATGATTTCCACCAAAAATCCACCACCAGTGATAGACTAAACTCAATTGTGTCCCTACCACGTTAATTTGTCACTTTCAAGTATCAATAATCGATTTTCAAGACTCTTTAATTCAGTATTTCGAAAAATAAAAAATTCACAAAAGGGGCAACGGTTCAGGTTTTCAATCCAAGAAACAAGTAGCACAATTTAAAATACAACAAATACATAGGATTGAGCTCCTATTTTAGCATGTCCACTTATCAATTTAAATTTGATTAGGTAATAGAGAGCATGCCCACTAATCAATTGCAAAAGCGATCTCCAGTTTTTGATTAATGTTGATAAAAAGGATTATTTTGCTACCATTAATTTCGTTTTTGATTGCTTTGTTCAACTTTGTTTATAATTATCTTCAATTGCAAGGGTCATCTTATTATTTTCCAAGAACTTGCCTATAAATTAAGAATTGGAGATTAGAAAATAAACAGATAAAGACACGAGAAAAGGAATTGTCGATAGAGAGAGTATAAGAGAGAAGTGATGAGAAGACAAAATCGCAAATACCAACTTGAACACATTAAACGAATTTTCTATCTTTATGGACAATGTGGACATGGAAAATTCTTTGACTTTGAATCAATGCTTATTGAATTTTGTTATTCGTAGGTGGCAACAAAGGTGTTTATTATTCTTTAAAAAAATTATTAAATAAGATATTCTTACAATTCATTAATTAAAAAGAGTTCAAATTATTTTGTCGACAAAAGAATTTAAGGGCAAAGTTGTCATATTTCAATTTTCGAACATTAATATTAAGCATATTAAAGAATTGTCACAAAGAAATATCTACATAGGGGAGGTAAGCGTATTATTGTAAACCAGAAGTAAATGTTACCGAGTGAAACCTGAAGTTTGGTCTCTGAAATTATCCCTTACTTTTTTCTTTTTTTTTTGTATCCACTCCCTAATCTTAGGACATGCGATATCCCTGCTATTCCCGTTTTCTCCCCCCTAAGCTTTTCATTATCTCAATCCCAAAATAATAATTATTGTACCCATCTCTCCGAAGAATCTCTAACAGTTATTCTATAAAAAAAGAATTAAAATCTTACTCAACAAAAGAAATTTCTCCCTTTCATTTTTATTCTCTTGAAAAAAATTTAGTTTTCTATATTTGAAGTTTTTAACTTTCATTTTATTACTATATGGCCAAAAGTCTTGTTCACAGATCAGCTAATTGAAGGTTTCATTCAAGTTAAATCATCACACAACCTATATTACTATTATATATTGGAGAGAATACAAAAATTTTATAGTCCTCAAAGAGTCAAAATAAAAATTTCAGTTCTTCGATAATGTGAATCAGCTGGCCTACACGTTTGTTACTGCTAACTTTTTCTCCGTACTTACATTTTGTCTTCCTTCTTTCCTCTTAAAATCAAACTAGCACAGGAACCTCTTATTGAATTTTAGCTTTTACGTTATTTAGGTCATACTAGTATACGTACCCGCACGGTGTGCAATCGTCTCGAAGAGAAAAAAAGAGCAGAGAGAGATAACTATAACAATCTTGGCTTTAAGTTTGATATCTTGAATAGTGCTAACAAATTAAGAAAAATTAAGAAATTATGCTAACACAACATCATAATAACATGAAAGAAGTTTAACCTCTAAAAATTGAATTCATCTTAAAAATCATAGTATTGCGCACAATTCAATTTTCTAATTTGCCTAATGCCAACATCATTGTGAGGTTCCCGAATCTACACAATTTGATATAAATTGTGCTTTCAATATTTGCGATTTCAAATAGTTTAGTTTCAAGCACTTACACCGATAAAATAGAAATAAAAAACTGTTTTACACCAGAAATAGACAGTACGAATTAGCGATTGACTAAAACTGTTTTACCTATAAGCGAATGACCAAAACTTATATCAAAAAAATAGAATTTACATTTTTTCAAATTTTTAGTAGAAAACAAATACAAATTACTTACGTAAGATATACTAACTAATTATGGTAAAAATATTTATACATTTCTACACGTAATTAAACAACGTTGAAGTTTGTTATCATATATATTAACCAAAAAACTGATTACTTCCCGTTACCACTCTAATATTTTTGTTTTCTTGGAGATGTTCAATAATTTTGGTTCCTTTCCCTTATAGGAAACAAATTTAGAAAACTCAAAGATGGATAAAAACCAAATGAATAAACCTATATTGAAAAAAGTTTAATAATTACTATATTATGTATTCATACTTAAATTATTGATTTCTACTCTTGTTGTCTTTTTGATATATATTACATCTACTATTTTTATTCTTCTACTCCTTTTATTATTCATTACTCAACACTTGTTCTTCCATTATTTGTCAATATATATTTGAGAGAGAAGTGTTTATTCCTTCTCCATAACGCTATTATTGTACTTTTGACAAATACGAAGATGAACTTTGAAACTATGTTCATAGACTTGTATTATAATTTTCATGAATTGTTACAGATGAATTAGTGAAAAACCTAATAAATAAACTAATTACAAACATCAGAACTAAAAAAATGAATAAATTCTCTAATACTCTCCCTTATATTAAGAAACTCACATATGAGTTTACATAAGTGATACAAATGATTTAATATGATATCTCACATTAAACGTGTCTCTAGTTCTTCGTTTTCCTTTAACCCTTTACATGGATGTCTTTATTTAGTTTGTAATATTTCAACGTAATTTTATATTACCAGATAATAAAAAAAGGGAAAACAAATAGATGATTTAATGTCAAATAAAATAGCTTTAGATCTAACATATGTAACGTCTTCTCCTAAGTGAGTAGAAACTGAATAATTTAAGCATTTTCAAACATGAAAGCAAAAAAAAATTGTATTTTATTGATTTTGCAATGTATGTATTTGCCATTTGGTATCTCTTTTGTCCTTAAAATCAATGTAACATCAAGACACATTTGGCAAGGCAAAAACATTGGTATGATATACAT
>NW_026716300.1:0-17965 GCF_029784015.1 Lycium ferocissimum
CCCCCCCACTATCAAAAGCCGCCCTTTTTCATCTATATAACCGACCCCATGGGAAAAAAGGGGTCGTGAACGATCTTTCCTTGTGATCAAGTTCATTGTGATCTAAGATATAAAGAAAGGTCAATGATTCAAAAATGCCCCGCAACCTCCTTTTATAAGTGTGGCGTGCTTCACACCCATAAACAAGACTCTACTAGACACGGTCTGTAGACAAACCTAGGACAGAACTGCTATGATACCACATCTGTCACGACCCGAGCCGATGAGCCTTGACGAGTGCCCGACCACTATTGACCAAGAACCCCTAAACTCGTACTTGCATCTCGCTGAGAAACATGGTGACCCACGTAATTTATAACTGAGCTATACTAACTCTGGTATGCACCAAGAACTCGCAACTAGTATATATATACATTTACATACGTGCTGAGGATAGCAGTGCAAGCCGACTAGGCCACTACATATGTTGTACAACAAAATAAGAACTGACAAGGCTACATAACATCTCAACTACACACAGCGTCTGCCTACGTACCTCTACAGTACGAGTTGTAGAAAGGATGAGACAAAGCCCTGTCATACCCATATATACATGTCAAAATGGCATACCAAAAGGGACTGCAGCTCCGAGCCAAGTGGAGCACACCGTCTGTAGCTGAGCGGAAGGCCTACTGAGCTAGATCGCCTGTCTGGCTACCTAAACCTACAAGCATGAATGCAGCGCCCCCCAGCAAAAGGGACGTCAGTATGAATCAATGTACTGAGTATGTAAGGCAAAGGATAACTGAAACTATACATAAAACAATACAATCTGGAGGCTAAAGAATGCCCTGAATATCTCACCTGACCTGTCTCATATGAAATGCAATATAATGCTATTTTATATCTCACTGACCAAATGGCCAGGCAACTTAAAAATATCACTGACTCGTCGGCCAGGTAATTTGTCTCACTGACCCATAGGCTAGGCACTCGTCTCTTCATTGACTCGCAGTCGGGCAATCGTCTCACCGACAAAGTGGCCGAAAGCAAACAAAATGTCTCCCGACCAAGTGGCCGTGCTAAAGAAAAATAAATATGTATATCATGCAAAAGATGTCATGCTTATGCCGAAAACATGCCGTGACACGTTTTTCCGTCTCTCCATAAACTCAAGGACATGGGGAGCGTATATGGCCCTCGTAAAGAATAACATAACACTCGGAAACTATGCCATAATATGACAAGCTCTACTTTGAAAAATCTCTAGTAATAAGGTTATTTACGCGCCTACCATATATGGAATCATACGAAGAAAAAAAGGAACAGCCTTAACATACCTGGAAGTTCACTTCTCGACTTTCCAACCTACTTCCGATCTCACAATCTACATATAAAACCATTCATACTATTGTTAGGCTTATCGTCATATGCTCATCTTAAGCTTTCAAATTAAATCTTTTTAGAATCTGCCGAAATTCGAGCAACATATCCCCTGTTTATATCCCTAGCCCAAAATTACAATACCAACAACCAACGACAATAACAACAACACCAATATCAACAACATCATCATCAATACCGAACTACTCCATAAAACATGCCACACAATCTTTTCCCAATGTCTCAACCCATCACTGGCCTCTACGAAGCCTTAACAACTAAATCTCCATAATACCATTCATAATATAAAAAATAGAGAGTATCCTTACCTTAACCCAAGTTAGAAGATCTTGAAATCTTATTTATCTTCAATAGATTCCTTCGTCCCATCAAGATTTGATGTTTTGAGCACGAACTACAAAATCCTATACACTTTCCAAGCCTCGTTGATGGCTAACTTTAACACTTTATGACCAAAATTTGCATATAAACTTGTAGGAACATTCATGTATGTTGTGGAAGGGTCTAGAGTTGGAAAAATGACCAAAAGGGTCCATTTACACTTGCCAAGGTCAGTGGAACCGACCTAAAATTTTGCGCACTGTAGCAGCGCGTCGCGTACTGTAGCTGGCGCATTCGCACACTGTAGCTGCGCGCGCCTCTACTCCGCCGGCCTAACTTGTAACGTCCATAACTCTCTACTCCGATGTCATATCCACGAGTAGTTTGTTGCGTTAGAAACTAGACTTCATGAACTTTAGTTTTAGGCTTTTTGCTTTACTTCAAAACTCTTCATATTCTAAAAGATATACTTCTCTAAAGTTGACCCAAAATTTCCATCCAAAATTCTAGCAAATTTCCCAAATTTTCGACAAATTTATTTTCTTCGATTTCCTTGATCCCAGAACCTTTAGACACTTGCTTAGAACTTTTTAAGAGTATTCCTTAACCTTATAAGGATTCCATGACCTCTCCGAGCTTACGTTAGTTTACTTACGGCGCAAGCGACGCGAAATTTTTTGAGGTATAACAGTTTATCTTCTCGCCGAGATCCGGCCCTGAGAGAGGATGATTTGGGAGTCACTTCTATGCCTTGTAGGGTTCAAGATAAAAGATGATGGGCTCACATATTTTACAGAATAAGAGAAGGGCATATCAGGTGGAGGGTACCTGATTTTCATTCCAAGACTGTTTGTGTTAAGAGCCGTAGGCAGCCACATTTGCCGCTTATGGGAATTAGGGGGATCAGACCCTACGCACCATTAAGTGTACTTAAACAGTTTGGTATGAGACAGGCTATCCTAAATGTGGGAGATATGGGAGAGTTTGTACGAGATTACGAAGAAGGTCATGTCGAGGGTATTCAGGATACTAAAAAATATTAGAAGAATGTGATAAAGGAAGATAAGTTAGATGAGGATCCAAACAATCCAAGTCATGATAAAGATTACTACGAGTGGCTTAAGCCGAGGGCCACCATATACCGTTTATTCCAGACCGCATTCCGTACAAATTTCAGATAGCCCTAAAGGCAATTCAGGTAAGGAGAATGAAACAACGGGTGGAAGGAAGAGAAGCAGATCATCAAGCAAAAACAGAGTATGACCAAGAGCTAATTAAGAGTTTAACAGATGAGGCGCATGCCTCATTGAAAAGCTTGGAATGGCTTGACACTTTTGTTAAGGGAGCCATAGATATAGGGACGTTATTGACTGACGATCAGAGAGGTCAGTGAATTGGGACAACATTGATATCGGCCCATATAGCCATACAAACCGCCCTTCGAAGGGCCAAAAAGGCGCGAGATGATAGAGAGCAGATATCTGTCCGTGAAGTGAACTTTTTCTGATTATTGCCTTTTTATTTACTTTAAAACCTCGTAATCCCACTTGGGAAAATATTATTAATGAAAAGCACCGGGATTTTTACTTTTTGGGAACAATACATTTGTTTTACATATGGCGCAATTTTGCTTCATACGCTAGTAGCCTCGGAGCAACGAGGTGTAGGAAGGCGAATTATATATTGTCTAAATGATTATTTGATATAACTGCTTTGTGTGAAAATCATATATGTTATCAAAGCTCTTGATTGGTCCACATTCCGGACACCACCCAAAAGAAAAACTAAGAAAACAACCAAATTTAGCTCCATTTTTAAAAGGTTGATTTGCTAGTAGGAAATGGAGACTCCAGACAGCATTAGTGCGACTTCCCCTTACGTCAATCTAGTCAGTGACGATGAGAACATGGAAGTGACAAGTGAGAAAAACCGACAATGGGACAATAGTATGGCCCTGGCTAATGCTAGAATGAAAGAAGCTGTCCAAACTACTAAGGCAGCCAATGAGAAGATGAAAGAAGCTGAAACTCTCCTAGCTTATGTTGAGGAACTAACTAAGCAACACCCTGCCAATCGGGTAAAATGAGGAAAGACACCTGAAGCACCACTTGGGAGTTATGTCCTACTCAGTCAACAAGAAGGCTTGACCCCATACGTTATGGAGATGACTAACTACTTATCCCCAATCTGAAAGTCTATGGAGACCTGCGCGAATCTCAGCTTGAGGAACCTCCAGTTTCATGCACAATTGTTCTTAAGGGAACAAGATCACACAATTGGGGTACGCCGGTAAAAATGTTCAAACAAGAACACTTAGAGACTTTGGGGAGTTTTGGAGTGTACGTGCAAAGCCCAAATCTGTTGCCACCGTGCGTACTTTCTATGATTTACAGAAAATGCCTCTACCATCGAAGTCAATCAGGCCACCAATGAGTGTGGAGCATTGGAAAGGAAGCCTATCTAATGGATTGACCAAGGGAGAATTAGCCAACTGTGGGGGCCCCACTCTTTCCTGACCCATGACCAAGGGAAAAATCATCCAGAAAGGATATCAAAGGTTAGGTTATGGAGGTGAAGGTTACGGAGGAGCGACTTCTCTAAATTTGAGGAGTCATATGCCATGATCCATTCCTACTTTGTAGTGTGAAGAAGATAACAGCAGTGTCGTAAACCTATCAGGGTTTTCCAGGATCTCCAAAAGAAAGGGTTGGCCACGACATTGAAGAATGTGTGGATTTCAAGCTTGAACTGGAACGCCTCGTGAATGAAGTCCATGTTTGGATTATCATAGGAAGACAAGGATAGAAGATGAAGATAACGAAGAAAATGAAGACCTACGTAGTATGGTTGGGTAGAAAAAACATAAGTATCCCTTTACTGCTTTCAATAAGATAGAATATCCCTTTTCCCTTTTTATGTAAACGGAACCACGCCGACTTGATGTCCCGTTGGGGATACATGGGAAGCCTACATAAGGCCTGGTCAGGGTAGAAAACTAAGTTTCAGGTAGTATAGGAAAAAACATTTTCTGTGTAAGCTTGAACTACGGATGGACCGGATTTCCCTTTGGCGGGATACGTAGGCAGTCTATTTAAGACTCGGTCCTTTTATAATAAAAATCAAAAACCCCCTTAGTATAGGATGGGTAGAAGCAAATCAACCATGAAGACCATTTAACAAAAATCAATATTCCTAAGAACACAAAAAGACCAAAATACCCTTGGACTGTAAATCAATCAAGAGTTAAAATAAAATATATGAATCTATGTGCTATAAACTGCAAACAACGTGATATCTTGTGTTTCATGCTTAAATATAACGCTAACTTGGGAGCTTTTGAGTTGTTTTCTCTTATAGACAAGGGTCGACTCGCTGGCACCAGTTACTCGATCAAAAGCTGCTGCAGCGTCCTTAAACCTTCAAGAAGAAAACATGCTTGAGACTCCGCCGCCAAACAACAACCAAAACAGAAATGCTTTAGTCGAGGGTACCCTAACAGCTGACATAGCTGGAATGCCTTTGGAAGAGGCTGCTAAGCTGCTAATGAGGAAATTGGCTGAAGCTAGAAAAGAAGCAGACCATCGGAGAGCTGAAAAAGAAAATGCTACTAATACTAAAACAAGAAGGCCTCCATCCATTTTCTCAAATCTTGAATTACCAATCCCTGACCATTTCCCACAAACCCAGACTGGGGCTACTTTTCAAACCCCACTACGTCGAAACACCATCCATATGGCAGATTCTTCCTACCAAACACCAGCTTTCTAAACACTTGCTCACGCTACAACATCCCATAACACAAACCCTTATCAAGCCCCTCGGGCAGCAGCAATTCCTACAATCTGCCCCGTACAACCAAATATTACTTTTCAAGACTATGTCACCCATATTGATTCCTTGCCAGAACTGGAGAACATGGAAATGTTCTTTGAAGCAAGAATAGACAAGATCGAGAAGGAGATGGGGAGGAAATTGCTGAACTAGAACATGGCTCTGAAAAGAAAGAGGGGCTAAGATACTCTGATTTATGCATACATCCAGACCTAGGTCTACCAGAAGGCTTCAAAATTCCCAAATTTGACCATTTCAATGGGTCGGGCAATCCCAGAGCCCACTTAAGAGCCTATTGCGACCAGTTGGTCGGAAATGGTGGAAACGAAGCTTTGCTCATGAGGTTGTTCAATCGAAGTCTGTCAGGAACAGCCATGGAGTGGTTTATCTCATAAGACATCAGTCGATGGAAGACATGGGAAGAGATGGCAAGTTCATTCATGGAAAGATTCCGCTTCAATGTGGAAAATGTGCCTAATCACTTCTCATTGGAGAAAATTCGTCAGAAATCGATCAAAACCTACAGAGAATATGCCAGTTGCTGGAGAGACGATGAGGCGGCACATGTGCAACCACCCATGACTGAAGGTAAGCTAGTAGCTGTATTTATACGGTACCAAGAAGCTGATTTTTTTGACAAAATGATAACTATGAAAGGGAGTTCCTTTGCGAATTTAGTCGTCGTTGGGGAAGCTATCGAAGATGGCCTCAAGACTGGCAGGATTGTTAGTGTGTTAAACAGTTCAAATGCATCTGGCGCCGCGAGTGGAAAAAAGAATAGAGAAGATATAGCCTATGTTTCTAGAGCTACTAGCGTAAAAAGCTGAGAAAAGAAGATAACCCATAAAAATCAAGAACACTACCAATCACCTCCACCAACCAGCTATATAACCACTTCACCCCAATATAGCCCAATATCTGTGTGCTACGCACAACCTGGCTACCAAGCTCCACAATTAAATTATCAAATACCAGCACCTAGCAACCAAGCTCCACGACCAAATTACCAAATGCCAGCATCCAATAACCAAGCTCTGCAAAATCATACTTTCCAAAACCAGCCTCCACCAGCAAACTACGAGGCACCCAAAAAGAAACCTATGAGAGTATTCAATCCTTTACCAGAATCAAGGACTAGTTTGTTTGCCAAATTAAGACACGCCGGCCGAATGAATGTTGTTCCACCAAAACCTACTAATCCCAAAGATCGATGGTACAGGCTATATTTCACTTGCGCCTAACACTTTAACCAAGTTAGCCATACCACCGAATATTGCATAAACTTGAGGAACAAGCTGCAAGATACGATTGACAATCATGAGCTTATCCTAGAACTAACACCTCCAAACGTGGACACAAATCCTCTCCCGAAGCATGGAGGGGATCAAATTCACATAATAGAAAGAGGTAATGAAAGAAAGAGAGCCCTGCGATCATTCGTCCAAATATGGAAGGGTTGAAGAACATTGTCGCCTCGTTGTCTTTACAAGAGCGAAAAGAAGTGTTAGGCCCTTTGACAAAGAAATCTCAGACATCCCAGTCATCTGATGTAGCCAAGAAAGGACCCTTCCTGCTAAAATATCCCTTAACAGTCGCTCGAATTCAGAATGAGCTGTTCGTGCTCAAAGCATCAAGGCCAGTTGAGAATGCACCTTTTGTGATCAAACCACCACACCTGACGATGGTCAATAAAGGAAAAGAGATAGCCGCTATGGTTTAGGGTATGACCAGGTCTGGAAGGTGTTATGCTCTAGAAGATCCTGTGCTCGAAGTGCCACATCGCAAAAATCCTCAGAAAAGACCAATCACTGAAGGCAAAGACGAAAACTTTTGGAGGCAAATGCCAGTCAAGGTTTATTCGATTGTTGAGCACCTGCACAAGACTCTTTCCAGGATATCAGTAATGTCGTTACTACTCAGTTCGTCTCAACATTGTTTGGCCTTAATGAAAGCTTTGGATGAAGTCCAAGTTCCCGCCGACACTACAAGTGAAACATTGGCCGAGATTGTGGGGTATGTTGTACGAGCGCGTAGGCTATCATTTTCTAATGATGAATTACCAACAAAGGGTAAGACCCACAACAAGATCTTACACATAACAGTCAAATGTCACGACAAAATTATCCCTCAAGTACTGATTGATAGAGGGGCTGGGTTGAATGTATGCCCCGTGATGACTTTGAAGCAACTTGGGTACGATGTTGGAAAAATCCGCCAGAGTCGAACAAATGTAAAAGCTCATGATAGCGCAACCAAGAACCCAATTGGAGAAATAGATCTACGCATACAATTGGGTCCCGCAGAGTTCGTGGTGGAGTTTGTCATCATGGATATCAAAACGAGCTACAACTTATTATTGGGACGACTATGGTTGCATGCCGCTGGAGTCGTGGCATCTTCATTGCACCAGTCTCTCAAATTCATATGGGATGATCAAGAAGCCGTGATTCATGGTAAAGGAAGTATTCTTAACTATCCAGATAATTTTGCACTGGTCATAGAAAAGTCACCAGTTGGTACTGATTTTCACATCACTGAATTAGCCATGATAGATCACAAGGGAGATGATGAAGATATCCCTATGCCACCGGTCTACAAAATGGTTGATACGACTATGATAAGAAGTGGGTTTGAGCCCGAAAAAAGTCTGGGAAGGATCATACAAGGAATCAAAGAACCAATAAGTATCAAAAATGGGAAATATCGATTTGGGGTTGGATACGAGCCATGTGAGGTAGAAGAGGAAGAAGCATAACATGGACCAAGAGGTCCCGTTAAAATGAGAAAGCTATTCTCTCATCTATACCAGTTCTTCACAGCATTCCCATTGAGTCACGTCGGCAAAGATCCAAAAGGGGGTTTAAGGACGTTATTTTGGGAAGAGGAATGCGTAGGCATCACTGAAGAATGCATTGAAGCATTGGAGATTCGTCGTGCTGAGCCAGGGGAAATAACAAGTGTATGGACTTCTTCCCCTTTACTTTGTGGTAGAAAGAATGCTCACTTTCAGAAAAACGACAAAAGTCGGCTTTGAGGCCCGGCTTGTCGCCTTTTCATGTTTTTTTTATTATTATTACATGTTGTTTAATAATGGAAATGGCTCGATGTTCCATTCTCAGTCAGGACCACAGTTTGTATTACTCTTTTTAAAATTTCAATAAAAACGCCTCAAAGTTTACAATAAGACAAAATCGCTTATATATATATATATATATATAATTAAAATTGATTTTACCTAATTGATAACCGTGTTATTTTGTTTTACAGTAATAATATAGAGGCCACAAATAATGTCATGACATGTTACGAAACAAGTAAAAATGATGACGAACAAAACAACAATCAAGAAGAAGAGATAATTGAACCGGAAGGATTGATAGACGTGGAAGAGGAATATGAGAATAGACAGACACCAAACCTAGAGGAAACAGAGGCTGTTAATCTACGGAATGAGGAATTGATTCGGGAAACAACAATAAGTGTACATCTGACAAAGACTGAGAAAGAAGGGTATCACAGTTTGTCAAAAGAATATGAAGACGTTTTTGCTTGGTCATACGCTGATATGTCGGGTTTGAGTATGAACATTGTTGCCCATAGGTTGTCGATCCTTAAAGGATTTTCCCCTGTAAAATAGAAAATCAGGCAGCCTAAGCTTGATGTCAGCATCCGAATTAAAGAAGAAGTAGAAAAACAGATTCAGTCGGGAGTTGTAGAGGTGACACCATGCCCGACATGGTTAGCAAACATAGTCCCGGTACCAAAGAAAGATGGGAAAATAAGGATCTATTTGGACTATCGTGATCTTAACCGCGCTAGCCCAAAGGATAATTTCCCACTCCTAAACATTCACATACTCATTAACAACTACGCCAAGCATGAGGTGCAGTCTTTTGTGGACTGTTACGCGGGCTATCATCAGATACTGATGGATGAAGAAGATGCTCAAAAGACGGCATTCATTACACCATAGGGGGTATATCATTACTGGGTAATGCCTTTGTGGCTCAAGAATGCTGGCGCTACTTACATGAGGGCTATGACCACCATCTTTCATGATATGATGCATAAAGAGATTGAGGTATATGTGGACGACATCGTCATCAAGTCTCGAGTGGGTGAGGACCACCTTGAAGGAGCGAGTCCCTATGCCGTGGACATCCTTTCTACCTAAACTAGGTTAGGATTTACCTCTCCTTCATTCATAACCTATTCTCGCTTCGGCGGAAATAAGGGGTAACAATATTAAGAAATGAGGTCCAAGAATGAAGAAAGGGTAGAATTACTGAATGAATACGAGCAGTGGCTAATACCTGAGGCATAAAAGAGGCATTTTCTAACTGTCTGAGGAAAACGTGAAGAATTGCCATTTTCTGAGCTTGTAAGGCCCGTTGCGTTGAAGTCCCTGAATAAAGAGGCTATACTAAGTCGGTGGGTGGGGCATTGGGCAGCCCCTATTGCCCAAGGGCGAGGCGGAAGTCAGAAGTTCTTCCACTCGGAATTGCATAAGAGAAGAAAGCTCCACAGAAGACTCCGAAAGAGTAGTGGAGTCGATCAGGCTCGACGATCGGGAGAAGCAAAACGAAATCCGTATTTGGCTGAAAAATTTAAATAGCAGCAAGACCAAGTGCAAAAAATTGAAATCCCGAGGAAGAGGATCAAGTTGGACCTTGAGAATAGCTTGATGCAATATCTCCCTTCAACCCTTTGAGCGAAATGCGAATTGGCCCTAAAAAAGCCATTCAAGTTCGTTATCGATTAGGTATCAGTGGAAACATAAAGATAAAAGAATTAACTAAGTATCAAATCGACCAAATTGAACAAATGATAGGTCAAGATCATGTTGTTCATTAGCGTTCAGCCACTTGACTCTAAGGAAAGGGGTTCGACTCAATACTCTTGTGTGTATCCTTTGGCCACCAATCCAGTCTTCAACCCCTCAACTGCTTCATCGCTTTTTTTGTTGACTTTATAGATCCACTTGTAGCCCGAAATTATCGTAAAATTGAGATTATTTCATTTCCTTCCTTATCAGAGAGGGGCCCGCGGGGCTTATTTATAGAAAATGGGGGAGTGAGGGGGGTTCTGGAAGGCACATAAGTCCGAACGCTACACAACAAAATGATGAAATGAAGAAGAATGAACGGAAGGCATCGGAGGAAGGACGGACGAACTTGTTACTTGTGTTTGGTTAACTACTTTACTAACAAAGGAATCTGAGCTTTATCAACATTGATAAGCTTTATAGCTTGTGCAGGCAGCTGGTGGAACTCCTCTAAGGCACCTACCCATACCTATAAGCAGGAGGGTCAGGGCTTGGCTTGACCCTGTGTTCTCCCGGGTGAAAATTCTTCGACAGACTCCGCAAGTACGATTTGAAGTTGAATCCTGTGAAATGCGCATTTGGAATGCCTGCAGGAAAATTACTAGGATTCATAGTCAGTTGTTGTGGTATTGAGTTGGATATCAAAGCAATTCAAGAACTCCCATTGCCAAGAATAAAGAAAGAGGTCATGAGCTTCTTAGGAAGGTTGAATTACATTAGACGCTTCATCGCTCAGTCCACAGTAATCATAGAACCAATTCTCAAACTCCTCAAGAAAGATGCTCCAACTAAATGGATGGAGGACTGTCAAAAAGCCTTTGACACAATCAAAAGATACCTGTCAAATCCACCCGTTTTGGTCCCGCTAAGGCCGGGAAGTCCTTTGCTGTTGTACATGTCAGTATCAGAGAATGCTTTTGGGTGCATGTTGGCACAAAATGACGAAACAAGCAAGAAAGAGAGAGCCATTTATTACATCAGTAAGAAGTTCACACCCTGTGAATCCAAACATTCCTTGGTGGAAAAGACGTGTTGCGCTCTAACCTGGGTGTCTCAGAAATTAAGATATTATATGGCCACATACACGACTCATTTGATCTCAAGAATGGACCCCCTAAGGTACATCTTTTGCCAGCCTATGCCGATAGGGAAGTTGGCCAAATGGCAAATGCTATTAAGCGAGTTCGACATTCAATACGTCGCACAGAAATTGAGGGCGAAGAAAATAAAGATGAATTAGGCTGGAAAGTATACTTTGATGGAGCAATCAACTTTAAAGGATCAGGAATCGGAGCCATCTCGGTTTTATACTCAGGCCAATATTATCCGGTGGCCACCAAGTTAAACTTAAGTTGCACCAACAACATGGCTGAATATGAGGGGTGTATCTTGGGTCTATGTTTAGCCCTCGACATGGATGTGAGAGATCTTCAAGTAATTGGCGACTCGGATCTATTAATTCATCTGGTTCGAGAGGAATTGGCTGCCAAAAATGAAAGGATCATACTGTATGTTGGACTTGTACAAAGGTTGGTAGATCGGTTCCAAGAGGTCAAGTTCAATTATATACCAAGTGTTACACCTTGGAAATTTTACCTTAGCGTATAATGAATAGACTAATGAAGGGCATGACATATATGAGGTTTGGACAAGTGAGAAATAGTCTTTAATGGTCCTAATTAAGATTTCCAAAGACATTTGAGTTAAGGCAAGAAAGTTTTTAAGGGAAGCGAGTTATAAGTTGTGTGTCGGGCAAAATTACAAGTATTGAATTAATGATGACTTAATGATGCTTTGAGGATAAGTTATAACGTCCCTTAGGTTGCCAATGAAGTGATAAACAAGTGTTAAGAAGGTTCCATAAGGATTGGAGATCAAACGAGACCACGGGAACAACTTCGGTGAAACTGTGAGTTTCACGACCATGTTCCACGGACCATGGAATGTTCCACGGACCGTGGAAGGGTTCGTGGAACTGCCATCAGAGATGGTGGCTGGCTGGTTGTGAACCACGACCAGAACCATGGACAGCACTATGTTCCACGGACCGTGGAACAGTCCATGGAACTCCCGACGGCTGAAATGTTCCAACTCTTTAAATATAATCCCAACTTCATTTATTTCATTTCCACACACTTCTTCAACCTCTCAAGACCTCTAGAACCTTCCATATATTTCATCCACAAGAAAACCAAGGAAATCAAAGATCAATAACAAGAATTGAAGTGAATCAAGTGTATGAAATTCATCAAAGTTCATCCAAGCCAAGAAATCTCAAGAGAAGCAAACTAGGGTTTTGGTGCAAGAAGAGTAATACCCCTCAAGACTTGTTTCTACACTATCTAAGGTAAGTTTCATGGTCTTTTCATGATGTTTGAAGTATTGATAAGTTGAAACACTTGGATTGTACAAGAATATGGAAAATGGGTCATAAATGTGTGAATAGTGCTATTGTTGAGTAGTAGTTGGAATGAATCATGAAAATGGATATGTTGAGATTATAAATACGTCATAAATGACATTTAGAACAAGCAATAAGTATTATATGTGAAAGGACGCGATAGTGAACTTTGGTCATGATTATGGTGAATTTGGAGTGAAGTTGTGAAATGTGGGCAATGCAATTGAATGATGCTTATTGTTTATGATATTGTGATTGTTGTTATGAATGTTGGGAGTTGATATGGAATATGGAGGAAGTAGTATAAACAAAGGAAACATGCCGAATTTTCTCTATCTTTAAGAAGCACGTTCTTGTAATTGTTTAGCTAATGTCGATACGAACTCTCTTGAAGGTAAAGACGTGAGCATTAAAGGAGAACGAGCAACCAATAGAATAGTTAAACGACGAAGGTATGTAAGGCTAAAACTTTCTTCCTTAGGAATGAATCCTATGCATGATTTTCCTCCCTCTTCATGAAATTCCCATATTCCGAAAGACTAAGAGGCTATGTTCATGAATAGTCACATGAGATAAGAAATACGCTACGAGTACGATAATGATGATGGTAAGCTTAAGTCTAAAGATTCTAGAGATCGATATGATGTGCCTACGAGGCTAATGGTACTAACCACAATTTATTGATGTTTTCCTTATGTGCACTCTGCTTAAACCGTTAGTCCCTCCAAGGTGAGATATAGCGATTATGAACGCTCTATAACGTAATCGGGGGTTCACGACCTTATGTCACCCCGACATAGCTATAGTTGCTTTCAAGTTGTAAGGTATGTTTGATGATAAATGTATAATGATAGTAAACTATGATGAAGCTATGATATACCTATGAGATGAATAATAATGGTAAGTATACGATATTTTTATGAAGTTCACGCCATGAATATGATATTATTTTCATAAATTGTCTTTAATTCAAATGCATGTTCGATGAAAAGTTATGATAAGCTTATGAGATGTACGTGATGATAAAAGATTTCGGTAGTAATGGCAATGATGATGATGATGAGATATACCGAGCCTATATGGCCGGGTACGGAAGACATGTATGGGTTATTGTCGAGCCACCACGTGGCCGAATACGGATATTGTCGAGCCACTACGTGGCCGAATACGGATATTGTCGAGCCACTACGTGGCCGAATACGAATAATGTTTATATGTGTATAAGCAGATTCGGTACTATGATATGTATATGCATGTGTTATGATGAATGCAAGATGATGATAAGGTTATGATTAGTTATGCTAAGGTCATGATATACTTGTGCGACATATAATAATGTTAAGGATGATACCGAGTCTATATGGCCGGGTACGGGGTTGTACTGCATTGTAAATTATTGCATATATAAGTATGTGGATATAACAAGTGTATCTTTAGAGGAGCAAAGGGGTAAGTACGTACGGCGAATGTTTAAAAGGTATTATGAGAAATGGACAGTTCCTTTATCTTATGCTATCCCTTATGTTCCTATCATGTATTATTATTGTTCATGCTTTACATACTCAGTACATATTTCGTACTGATGTCCGTTTTCCTTGGACGCTGTGTTCATGCCCACAGGTAGACAGGGAGACGGTGCAGATCCATAGTAGCTATCAGCAGATTGGCAGGAGCCCTCCTTTATTCCGGAGGTGCTATTTTGAGACAGTATTCTTGTGTACATATATTTTGGGCACGACGGGGTCCTGTCCTATCCATATGTCTAGTACTCTAGTAGAGGCTCGTAGATGCGTATGTGTGGGTAGTATGGTCTCACAGTCTTCACGTATATGCATGTATATATATTATTTTGATAGCCGAAGGGGTTATGTTTATAAAAGTAAATATGTTTCAAATGTTAATAGTTTTCTATGATTATGAGTATGTATTATGAATGAAAGAAGACGAGTAACAGAATGAGCGGTGTTCGGTGGGTAGCCCCGGATACCCATCATGGCCCATGGCCCGGGTCGAGACAGAAGTGGTATCAGAGCAGTTCAGTCCTAGGAAGTGTCTACGAGCCATGTCTAGTAGAGTCTTGTTTATGGTGTGTTGCGCGCCACGTTAATAAACAAGAGGCTACAAGGCATTTAGAAAAAATGACCATCTTTCTTCCTATAAGATCGTGCGATAGAGCCGTGTATAAGATTTATCCCTCCCTAATAGTGTGTTGTGATTTCAGAAATGCCACCAAAAGGAAAAGCTAAAGCCGCCCAGAAAGGCAAGACTACGATGAGAAGGCGGGCAGAAAGAGAGCCGCCAATGAATGTAGAGGAGGGTGAATCATACAATGAGGCTCCATCTAATGCCTCCACTACTCTGCCTATTACGGAAGAACAAGAAGGGGCTTCAGCTCTAGCTCCTACGCCTCCAGTTCCTCCACCGGCTAATTCGGGTCAACAAGTGACCGAAGCCATCCAGTTATCGACACAGTTAGTTGCCGCCCAGGCACAGCGGCAAGGTTCAGGTTTAAATGACAGAGCCGTTAGTACTAGAGCCCGTGATTTCATGAGTTTGAATCCTCTGAAGTTTTTCGGGTCAAAGCCGGATGAAGACCCTCAAGGTTTTATTGATGAAATGTTGAGGACATTGAAGATTATTCATGCCTCCGAAACTGAATCTGTGGAGTTAGCATCTTATAGACTCCGAGATGTGGCGGTCTTATGGTATAACATTTGGATATCATCAAGAAAAGAGAATGCACGTCCTTCGGTTTGGCAAGAGTTTGTAGATGCCTTCATCCGCCACTATTTGCCACCTGAGGTTCGCCGAGCTAGAGCGGATAGGTTCTTAAGTTTGAAGCAAGGCAATATGAGTGCCCGGGAGTATAGCCTTCAGTTTAATTCATTGGCTAGATATGCTCCAACCATGGTGGCCGACATGGGAGATAGGGTGCACAGGTTTGTGAGTGGCTTAGGGCCACATTTATCTCAATAATGTTTAACGGCTTCATTGCAAGACGGGATGGATATTTCCCGCATTCAAGACCATGCCCAGAATTTAGAAGAGCAACAACATCCGCAAAGGGCAAACGTGATATTGATAAGGGGCAAAGTAAGAGGGCCAGGTCCATCGGTGCCGATAGCGACTATAGAGGAGGATCGAGGCAGTCATATTCTAGACACTCAGGCCAATCGGCGACTAGTGTACCTTCATGAGTTGCAGGCCAGAGGTCCGATTGCTCTATTCATTTCGGACCAGATCAGAGTTTCAGAGGATCGGGCTCTCGGTATACTAGTGATTCGGGCTAGATGAGATCATCTATACCACAGTGTACCCAGTGTAGTAAGATACATTGGGGATCGTGCCGATTGGGTTTGGATGTTTGCTATGTTTGTGGCCAGTCAGGTCATATTATGAGAGAGTGCCCATTTCAATGCGGTTGGCGTGCGGTTCTCGCCACGGATCCGCGGCCGGTTCTTCGTCATCATGCGCCTCCGGGCAAGACTCCATACACACCAACAAGTCGGGGGTAGGGGCAGGGGGAGAGCGCTTAATTCGAGTGGTCACGTATGCATTGGCTGAGTAACAGGATCTAGAGTCACTCCCCGATGCCATCACAAGTATATCTGCACCTTGATTATGTGTTAAAGGAGGAATAAATAATTGTATTATTAAGCAAGTATGAATTGAGAGGTTTTATGATAGGTAGCGACGGTAATAGGTAAAGTATGATATGTGGTATTATGGTTCTCAAGTTTTAAGGAAGTAAGGTATGAAGAGTAGAACTTCCAAGATAGTGATGACGATGAGTCTATGACTATAAGGAGCTACATATGTATGAGATAAAGAAGAGAGGTAAGACACGAGTATGTTAAACCCTCATACATGAATTATCGTAGCTATGAATCATAGGAAATGGCATGAATAAGATGTAGTATAGTAGGGGATATAAGAATTAAAGATTTGAAGGCGAGGCAACAGATTTAAAAATGGTACAGGCAAAACCCTAAAAGGGGGGAAGCGAGTAAAGAGAACACAAGTATAGGGATTGAACGATAGACCCTAAGATGTGACAGATAGATGTAATGAGCGACGATAGTATTGATGCTAAAGATGCCTATGATCTTATACGTATATTTGCCTATGTATGACACTGAACCTTCATGGTCGGGTATGATATGTAAATGCTATGTATATGAAATCAATATGAGTACGAATATGCTAAGTATATGTGATATGTGTTATATCCCGCCTTTTTGTATAATCGGAAAATTCGAAATAATTGTGATTGATGAGAAAGAAGGCTATGTTTGACCTTTTTCTTAGTAGGTGTGTGGCGGATATGGAAGCTTGAATGCGGAATCAATGGAGAAGGCCTAAGGGCAAAATTGGAATTTTGAAAATTTGTTCCGGAAATTACAAAACGAGATTTGTATTTAATTGGGCTCAAAAAAAAAAAATAAGAAGGCAAGGCCCAATGTTGGAGGTGGCCGGCCAACCTAGGCCCAAGATCCACCAAATTAATAAAAATTCCCATGTGCCTATCATGTGACCAAGTGTACATGAGATGATATATACATAGTCCTCTCCTAGAAATTTCATGAAAAATCAAAAAGAAATCAAGAAAAAGAGAAGAGGAGCCGTCGGGTTTGAGGAGAAAAAGAAAAAAAAAAAGAAGAGAAAATTTCTTGGAGCAAATCCTTGGTTCAAAAATTCATTTCTTGTGAAATTATTACTAAGTGCAAGAGCCTCTCAAGATTGGTATAATTGGTTTGGCAAGAAACCATCTTTGGTGGCAAGTGGAAGAAGTGAAAAAAGGTAAGAATTAATGCTTTTTCTTATGTTATGATGGTTGGTTAATGTTGTAATATGTAGAAATGAGAAGAAACTATGAAAATATGGAAGTTTGCATGATAGGTGTTCATGCATGTATAGGGCCGTATGTGTGTGTGTTTGTACAAATGAGATGTGTTGAATTTCATGTTGTATTCTAGTTGTGTTTGAAGGAATTCATCTTGTAAATGAAAGTTAAAAGAATTTGGTTGAAGTTGGAAAAAATGGAAGGTGGCGAGTGTGGAGTTGGGCGTAGAAATAGAATTGAATTAAGTTATTTAGTAGGTCGATTGCGTTGTTGAAGTCTTGTGATGAGGATGGAAGAATAATGGTTTAGGTTAATATGAAAAATTTGTCGTTAAGTTGTTATCGGAAAGTATATGATTTTA
>NW_026716301.1:0-31916 GCF_029784015.1 Lycium ferocissimum
GAAAAAGTGTGCAAAACCCTCTCGCGTTTGCGCAATTTTTGGGGATCTCCCCCGCGTTTGCCCCACCTCTGCGCGTTGCGCAGGTTAAATTCCTTCTAGCGGCACATCTTAAAATGCTCATAATGTCTTATTCGGTTGTCCGATCGATGCACGGTGTGTGGTGTTGGAAACTAGACTTCCTGAACTTCAATTTAGGCTTGTACTTTACCTCAAAACTGTTATACCCCGTACTTTGTACGTTGGAATATTCTAGGTTGGTTGCGACAAGTTATGGACAGGACTTTTAATTTCCGATTTTGTTGGTTTCGTTTTAATGCACAAGTTGCATGTTCATCTTTTAATGGTATGGAGTATTAAGGGCAAAATTGGAATAAGGAAAAAATAGAGAATAAAAAGTTGGAAGATTATTTCATAAAGTAGCCAAAAAATGGCCAAGTGGCCGGGCCCTTTAAGGGTATTAATAATTTCAAGCCATGAATGGCACATGTGTTCATTTTATATTTGAAGGGGCTAAGTATATATATATAGGCATGTGATGACTAAGCTAGTACAATTCATCATTTTGCAAATTGGACAAAGTTCAAAGACATGAAGAAAGTATGGAGAAAAGAGAAGGAGGGTGTTGACCAAGCGAAATTTTGGCAAGATGCCTTCCATGGAAAATTGATCATGGAAAATTTATCTCTTCTAGGTTTTTCTACTATTTGAAGGTCCAAACAACATGAAGTGCGTTGTTGGAGCAAACAAATCCCTTGTTCACAATTCCCTGACCTAGCCAAGTATGAAGAACAAAGTGGAAAGGGTGGGAGTTTTAATCCTCTTTTTAATATGTCATGAATGGTTTGTGTATGTTGTGGAGTGTGGAAATGAATGAAATTCATGAATATGTGGTGTTGTTGTTATAGCCGTATGTGTGGTGGTATGTGGCCGTGTGTATTGTGTAGAGTGGTAAATTAATTGTATCTAACATGTTTGGGTGTTGTCGTAATGTATGAAAATGGATGAAAATCATGAAAGTTGTGGGTTGGTCAGTTGCCGAATGGGTTAGGTTGTTTGGCAAAAGAATGAACTAATTTTATTTAGTATGTTTTGGTTGACTTGTTGTATGGATTTTATGGTGAAAATGATGATTTAATGATCCAAGTTGAAGTAGAGAACGTTATGGGTCGTTTTTGAAAATAATGTGAATTTAGTGTAGTTTCTTGTATTGTTAAGGTTAATGTTGTGAATATGTGGATTGTTGGTGTAGTTTATGAATTTGGAAGGAAGAAAATGTATTGTTGTTGTTCTTATGGAAATTTGAGGTTTGGTGGAAGTAGGCATTAATTGGATTGTTTGAAATATTGTGCGGATTGTTGGAAATGTTCTTGAATCGTGTTTGAATGGTTTTGGATTGGTATTCGAATATGCGCTCGTTGATATTAGTTTGAATGTATGAAGTTGAATTGAATATGCATGAATGTTGTCGAATTATGTAGAAAGGAGTTAGTAATGTTAGAATGCGTTTGGAATTGCTTATGGATATTATTGATGTGGTTGTTGGTATTGTTGTTGGATATTTGGCCGAGTTGAATTCTCGTGGTGTTGAATTCTGAGGAAATGCTTTGCCCAAATTTTTGTAAATAAAGTGCGAGCTTAAAATGGGATTCCGGGTGCCTATGACTAATGTTTGGTGTCTAATAGCGTGTTGAGATTTGAAAGCCCAGACTTGAGTTTGGATTAGCTTAGAAGCAATCAAGGTATAAAGCTTACCTTCCTTCTTTTGGCATGTCTTAGAGATGGCTAAGCTATGATCAATTATGAGCCTCGGGGGTAATTCCTATTCGTAAATCCAACACGTTTATGATTCATATTTTCTTTGTGATGTTGGCATCCTTAATATGGTCAAGCTATGATCCGTATGTCCTTGATATGATTGGATTTGAAATGCTATGTATACGGTTTGTTCGAAAGGATGTATGTCTTTGTATGACTAAATTTCAAAAGTTGCATAAAAGTTTTGTTTTCAAAAGATTTTTGTTCCAAACGATTCAACTACGAACGTCCGTAACTTTCCATGGTTAACCGGATGGCTTGATATGCTCGTAAATGATTCTATAATGATGATAATGACTATGATTTTTCATGGCGGGCCCGACTTGAGTCGACACCCCTCCGTGGACCCCGACTTTCATAGTGTACTTGACGATTTTTGAAAGGATATGATATGACTATTATTCCGATTTCAAATACGATCAGTTTACTTATCTTTTAGCTTTGTAATAATGATTCGATAACATATGATAACTATGATTTTTATAAGTGGGCGGATTAGCTGACGCTTCGTCCGTGGGTCCCGCGATCTTCTTAAATATAATTACGATGGCTTTTAAAGAATTCAATATGACTACCTTTCCGACCCCCGAGTATGATTATATATTTGTACGTTGAGTCCGAAATAATGATTCGTATACTTAAGATTAAATTAACTATGGTTTCTAAGTTTGGTTTGATATGTTCGAGTGATATTAGGAAGAAAACGATTTGACTACTGTTTTGGCTTATAAATAATAAGTCCGTTTTGATTACTCTATCGAGTCTTTGTGAATGTTTGGCATTGCATATGATTTCCTACGATTACGCTTTCGTGCATTACTCGTATTACCTCTTTCTCACGAGTCGTAGGTATGTATGCCGATGCGCACTATGTTATATTCCGAAGTATGATCTGATTTCGAAGTATGATGTGTTTTTCTAAGTATGATGTGATATGATATATGATGTGATATGGAGTATGATGTGTTATTCGAAGTATGATGTGATATGATATATGATGTGATACGGAGTATGATGTGTTTTTCGAAGTATGATGTGATATGATATATGATGTGATCTGAATTATGATGTGTTCGTGAGGTATACAATATTCGAAGTATGATGTGTCAGGCGCGCATGGAGTGGCGACCACGCCCGTCCGCCGGGTCCCATTACGGACCGTATGTGATATGATATGATATGTGATGATCTGACGATACGATATGATATGTGATATGATAGGTGATAATATGACGATATAATTTGATTTACCGAGTCCCTCACTAGAGGGCTGGGTACGGTATGTTTACGATTATTATATTATTTATGGATCGGGCCGTACGTTCCTCGGCACTATTATATTATATATTGATCGGTCCGTACGTCCCTCGGCATTACAATATTATATATGGATCGGGCGTCGTTCCATCGCATTATCGTATTATTTATGGATCGGGCCGTACGTTCACCGCACTATTACATTATATGGATCGGGCCGTACGTTCTCGGCACTATTATATTATATATGGATCAGACGCCAGATTCTCTCGACATTATCGTATTATTTATGGATCGGGCCGTACGTTCCTGATTTGGTTAATGTCACCATATGACGTGTTTGATTTTCCGACGTATGAGGTAAATGTTTTTCAAAAGAAAGAGAAGCATTTTGGTATTCGATTGTCACATTTGTCTTTTGCATCTCTTAGGTATGATTTGTATGTCGGATGCAAGCACTTTGGTATTCGAACTGTTGTCTTCAGGCTCACGTCTCCTTATTCGGTTATGACTTCGTTTACTGTATGCCACGCTTTACATACTCGGCATATTCCGTACCGACCCCCTTTCTTCGGGGTCGCGTTTCATGCCACGGTATATACGGATGAGTAGGTGATGTTAGCGAGAAGATGTTCAATTTTGGATGGGCGAGCTCCATTTCTCAGTGCTTCTTGAGTCGAGTGCTTTGTATGGTGTACGGGGTTATGGTAGAACTTTCTTGACGTTGTCGTGTGTATGATATGTCGGTTCGTAAGCGGCTATGTAAGCTGATGTATTATTATGCATTATGTTACGAACTTCATGTTCGCATTTCATACGATGCTAGTTTTATTTGATTTGACAAAGATGAAAGGCATGGTTGTTTTTGAAAAAGAAATTTTCATTACGTGCTTATGTCATGTTTCGTGGGCCCAGTATGGTTATGAGTATTACAAAAGTTAGCGGGTTCGCTCGGCCCTAGGTAAGGGTCGGGTGCCCATCACACCCTATCGGATTAAGGGTGTGACAAATTGGCATCGACAGGCTTGATTCGTCCTAGGGGTTGTACGTAAAGTCGTGTCAGTCGCGCAGTCCTGTTTATGGTATGAAGCGCGCCACATTTATAAACAGGAGGCTACGGGGCATCTAGGGTGGTTACTCTTCTTTCACATCTGAGATCGTGCCATAGAGCCAAGTCATAGGAGATGGGACTCCTTACCCCTGATTTGTGATTACCAAGAATGACAATGACAAGAAAGTGATTGATGATGTTCAGTCACAAAGTACGCAGTAAGTAATGGTATGAAAGATATATGTTGGGTAAGATATCGAAGTATGATTGAAATGCAAATTGAAGATTAAAAGGGGGAAGTAAACAAGAAAAGTGTAACAAAGCTTTGTTTGAGTTGGGCATACGGTATGTTTATTATTTATGTGATGATATTGGGAATACATCGAGTGGAGGGCCGCTGAGCATGATATGATATGTATATATGTATTTTGTACATGAGGCATTGTTGGTATTTCCCGTATACAAAAAGTTTTTGAGATAGTAAGAAATATAGAGGAAACAACTGCCGAAACTTTTTCCGAACAAAGAGAAATAGACGTAGGTTATGTAATGCGACTTGAAAGGCCGTGTCCACCGTAATGGTAAGATTTGAGTAAGTTGCGAGTATGGCTGACCTCGAGCAAGAAGTAATAGTATGATTAAGACAAGCGTAAGGAGGAATTGTGATGGATATGGATATATTGATAAGACAGCTTGCAAGATATTAAGGATAAAGTGGATTAGAAAGGGTAAAAGAGTTAAGAAGTGTTATATTATGGGATTGGTTACGGAGTAAGATATAATGTGAATACAATGAGGGTTGGAAAATAAGTGAAGTCTAAGTGAAAGTGACTAAGTGTTATGATGTGATCTATGTAGCTAAAACACAAAGGCAGTGTGAAACGGAAAAACAAGCTATGGAATGAATACGGAAGGGTTTGAGTTAAAGATTAAGAGACCACACGAGATAATGTGCCTAGAATGTTACAAGTTGAGTAAAAGGGAATTACAAGAAGGAAAAGTTTAAATCGAGATCCTTAAGACCCCATACG
Organism: Lycium ferocissimum; assembly: GCF_029784015.1. Classification (NCBI taxonomy): domain Eukaryota; kingdom Viridiplantae; phylum Streptophyta; class Magnoliopsida; order Solanales; family Solanaceae; genus Lycium; species Lycium ferocissimum. The sequence goes on from NW_026716301.1 coordinate 5,155, forward strand.
ACTAGTTGAACATTCGAGGACGAATGTTGTAAAGGGGGAAAGGATGTTATACCCCGTACTTTTAATACTGAATATTCTAGGTTGGTTGCGACAAGTTATGGACAAGACTTTTAATTTCCGGTTTTGTTGGTTTCGTTTTAATGCACAAGTTGCATGTTCATCTTCTAGTGGTATGGAGTATTAAGGGCAAAATTGGAATAAGGAAAATTAGAGAATAAAAGTTGGAAGATTATTTCATGAAGTAGCCAAAAATGGCCAAGTGGTCGTGGGCCCCACCTAAGGGTGACCAATAATTTCAAGACATGGAATGGCACATGTGTTCATTTTATATTTGAAGGGGCTAAGTATATATATAGGCATGTGATGACTAAGCTAGGCACAATTCATCATTTTGCAAATTGAAGAAAGTTCAAGTAACATGAAGAAAGCATGGAGAAAAAGAGAAGGAGGGTGTTCGGCCGCTGGTAATGGGCCGAATGCCTCCATGGAAAATTGATCATGGAAAATTTATCTCTCTTCTAGGTTTTCTACTATTTGGAAGGTCCTAAACAACATGAAGTGGTCAGTTGGAGCAAACAAATCCCTTGTTCATGCAATTCCCAACCCTAGCCAAGTGAAGAACAAAGTGGAAAGGGTGAGTTTTAATCCTCTTTTAATATGTCATGAATGGTTTGTGTATGTTGTGGAGTGTGGAAATGAATGAAATTCATGAATATGTGGTGTTGTTGTTATAGCCGTGTATGTGTGGTGTGTGGTAGTGTGTATGTGTGTGTGTAGGAGTGGTAAATTAATTGTATCTAACATGTTTAGGTGTTGTCGTAATGTGTGAAAATGGATGAAAATTGTCACACCCTTAATCCGATAGGGTGTGATTGGCACCCGACCCTTACCTAGGGCCGAGCGAACCCGCAGACTTTCATAATACACACAATCATACTGGGCGTTCGCAAAATATGACATAATTACGTAATGAAAATTTTTCGAAAAACATACATGCCTTTAATCTTTTTCAAATCAAACAAAATCCGTAGTCATAACGAATCTGTAACATAATGCATACTAATATATTGGCTTACATAGCCGATTACAAAACAAATCGTTAATAATGCATAACAACATATTGTCTCGCCTAGCCGCTTACAACTGACATATTACATACATGACCCTATCTGCAAAGTCTCTAACATAACCCCAGATACCATACAAAAGCTCGACTCACGCTCCCGTGAGAAATGGAGCTTGCCAATCTAGCCGGAACATCTTCTACTAACGTCATCTACTCGTCATGGGAACCTACGTGGTACGAAACTTAAACCCCGAAGAAAAAGGTCAAGACTTTGAATATGTATTTATACGCAAAGCATGAAATACAGAAAATGAAGTCATAATCGAAGTAAAGTGTACCGAACGCGAGCATAATAACCCGAATACCAAAGTACTCACATCTAACATACAAATCATACATAAGGGGTTCAAGGCAAATAGGATAATCGAATGCCAAATGCTTTCGCTTTGAAAGACATTTGCCTCATATATACTTTAAAATCAAACATATCATACGAGCTGACAATTAACCGAATGCCGAGGAACGTACGGCCCGATCCATATATAATACCATAATCATAAACATACAAGTAGCGCATCAACATCATGGCCGGTCATATGAGATGCCATTAACCGCAGGATTAGCCTAAACCAATGTGGGATTGGCCTAAACCAATGTGGGATTGGCCTAAACCATGTGATATTGGCCTAAACCAATGTGGGATTGGCCTAAACCAATGGGAATTTTGCCTCATCATTGGGTTGCCCCACCATCTAGGTTTGCCCCACCATTGGGTTTGCCCCACCACCCCCGATACAAATGTATCATATTCTAGAATCCATACATATAACATATAACGTAACATATATACACGATTACCCCGGCCGAAAGGGGCTCGGCGTACCGGACACATCATAGCACCATAATATACACACGGTTCCCGACCGAAGAGGGGCTCGGCGAACCGGACACATCACACTCCAGAATACGCATCGGTAAATCAGACCATCATATCATATCAGACTTCAAAATACATATCATATTTCAGAATATAGCATAGTGCGCTCGATAACATAACCGGCCCGGGACTTGGCGAAAAATATAGCAACAGAATGCACGAGCAGAATCATGAGTAACCAAATACGATTTAAAACATTTTCAAAGACTTAATAGGTTAATCAAAAGAATCATCATTTGTAAGCCAAAATAAAATAAATCATTTTCTTCCGAATATCACCGGGAACATATCAAACCGAACCGGAAACCATAGTCACGTATCAAAATCACATGCATAAAAATCCTTATTTGGACTCAACCGATAAATATATAATCATACTCGGGGGTCGAAAAAGTAGTCATAGTATGTTCTTTTCAAAAAGTCGTTAGTACTACACAAAGAATATTCGCGGGGCCCACGGACGAGCGTCAACCCAATCCGGGCCCGCCTATGGAAATTATAGTCCTTATACGTCATAGAATCATTTTCGAGCATATCAAAGCCATCGGTTCATTACGCATGAAAGTTACGGACGTTCGTAGTTACAAAACTCTTTGAAAACGTAACTTTTTGTACAACATTTGAAAACCAATCATTCAAAGACGTATAAACCATAACTTAACCATATAAGGATGCCAACATCAAGAAGCACATAAGCGTCGTAAACATGCTCGGATTTTGCGAATAGAATTTGAAGCTCAAAATACATCATAGCTTAGCCATATCTAAGACATGCCAAAAGAAGGAAATGTAAGCTTTACATACCTTGATTGCTTCCTAAGCTAATCCAAACTCAAGTCTCGGCTTCTCCAAATCTACAACAAGGTCATTAAGTACCAAACATTAGCCATAAGCACTTAAGAATCAATCCCAAGCCATCACTTTATTTCCTGAAATTTGGGCAGCACTTCCCCTATAAATTCAACACCCGAGAATTCAACTCGGCCAATTCTTCAACAACAATACCAACAACCATATAAACAACATCAATAACCAATTCAAAACGCATTCTAACATTAGTAACTCATTTCTATACAATTCGACGATATTTCATTTTCATTCAAATCAACCGCATACGATCAAACCAACATCAATGTTCATACGTTCAAGCACTAATCCAAACCATTTAAACAAGATTCAAGAATGCTTCCAACAATCTACAAAATAGCCAAATCAGCCTAACCATTATGCAACATTACCCGAAACCTTCCAAGTCCAAAGAAATATCGACAACGCATTTCTTTTCTTCCAAATTCATGAACTACACCAACAATCACACTTTAATAACATTATTCTCAAAAATACAAGAAATCATATTCAGATCACATTAGGTTCCAAAACAGCCCACAAACGATTACCACATTACTTGAACCATTAAATTCTCATTTTCATCATAGAACTCATAACAACCAACACCCAAAACACTAAACAAAATTAATTCATTCCTTGCCATACAACATGATCCATATTCGGCCACCATCACTTCACACTCATATTATGATTCTCATCCATTTCCATACACTACAATAACTAAACATGCTAAATAGAATTAATCCATAGCTTCTACACAACATCACACCTACGGCTTACAAGCCATATGCAGTTCAACGTCAAACATGCATATTTCCATAAATTCATTCATTTTTACACACCACAACATGCACACATCATTCATAACATATGAAAAACAAAGATGAATCCTTACACTTTTCTTCATCTTCACAACTTGGCTAGGGTTTGTTCTTGCAGAATAAAAGGCTTTACTTGCTCCAACAACTACTCCATGTTGATAATGACCCTCCAATGAGTTGAAAAGCTAGAAGAAATAATTTTTTGGGTGAAGATTCTTGGTCTTCATTTTTTTTACACCCGTGGCCGAATGGCCCTCTCTTGGCTTCTCCAAGTTTCTTGATTTTTTTCTAAGTGCTAAGGATGAAAGAATGTGATGACATAGTCATCTTTTAATAACATGTAAGTTGCCTCCAAGTGGCCCATATCCCACACCACACATGGCCACATATGGCCATTTTCATGAATTAACAAGTTTTCAAAATTTCACTTCTAGCCCTTAATTTTCATGAAATGCTCAACTTTCCATAATTCACTTTTAACCCCAAATTTTCCTTATTCCAATTTTACCCTTAACACTCCATGCCAATGAAAAGATGAATATGCAACTTATGCACTTTTAACAAAATCGGAAGAAATTACAACCTTGTCCTTAACTTGCCGCAACCGACTTGGAATATTCCAACGTACAAAGTACGGGGTATAACAAAAATCATGAAAGTTGTGGGTTGGTTGGGGTGGCCGAATATAGGTTGTGTTGTTTGGCAAAGAATGAACTACTTTTATTTAGTATGTTTTGGTTGTTGTTGTATGGATTTTATGGTGAAAATGATGATTTAATGATCCAAGTTGAAATAGAGAACGTTATGGGATGTTTTGAAGATAATGTGAATTTAGTGTAGTTTCCTCTCTCGGTCAGACCGCACTTCTGTTTCGATGTTCTGATCCCTCTTACTATTTATCCGCTCACTTCCTTTCTCTTTCCGATATCACTATGCCAGTACTTCCCAAGTCTACCCTATAGCTGAAACAATATCAAATCACCTTATGATATTCATGCCATTCATTTTTCTTTTCACTTGAACTCTGTTGTTCTGTCCGATTAATGCCTCCCGTATACTGTCACGTTAATTACCGGGATACGTTCACCCGTTAACATAGTCATGCACGGAGTATTACACGCTTTCAGTACACATATATAACTGTCGGCATTTCACTCACAAAAGATCCCCCAAACACTACTTAAACTGGCCCTAACTCTAGTGCCGTGAGGCACCTTCTTTTTCTTTACCCGATACAGTCCGCTCCGGCCTACGCGACCTTTTAAGATTTCCGCCTACTCAGGATATTCTAGATCCCCTTTAGACTACTCTAGCTTTCCATTGCTTCTTATGACTGAGGTTGTAAAACTTTCAGAAACTTCCCAGGGGGTCACCCATCCTGGAATTTCTCTTACTCTGGCACGCTTAACTTCGGAACTTCAATGAAATACGGTACTCTAACGCTAGCGTAATCGCGCTCAGCTCACCACAGGACCTTCGTCACGTAATTTGGAGTGAAATAAAGTCCTGGCAGATTTCCGGACGCCCTCGTAGCACAATTACCGTTTTACCCCTCTCTCGATTTTTCCTATTCACTGTCACTTATGGATATTACCACTTTTCATCCTAGACTCCCGGGTCCGTAATAACAATAAATACACCTTAATTACCGTTGTTTATCAATACTAGGTTACTAACCCTCAGGTTTCCATCTACCGCTATTACGCAACAATTATATCACAGATACGCACATATAAGAATATAAATTTTAGTGAGGATTCATGTACCTGTAGCCGCATCTGGTAATGCCTCCTGTTCCTGCCTTCTCGTCAAAGCAAATACGCGGTTCGAAGGACCGCTGGAACTCGGAACTCCGCCGCGGCCTCTACCACGGCCTACCGGGTGCGGCATACTGCCCGTAGGGCGCATAGGCGGCGAAGAGGACGAACCGGCCGACCGACCCGGTGGGACCGCACCACCTCGAACCATCCCGACACGGCAATCCCTCATAACATGGCCGTAACGGCCGCAAGTAAAACAAGCGCCCGTGACGCGACGGCACTCCCCCAAATGGCGCCGGCCGCACTGAGGGCACTGAGGCATAGATGGCCTCGTCTGACTCGAGCCCCTATTCGACTGTGACCCCGAAGCTCTGGAACTCGGACCGGCTCCCGAATACCCTGTGCTGTCAAACCTCCTGCCCGGGAACCGTGGGGGTGCACTCTGCGCTGGCTGGGACGAATACCCCGTACGCTGCTGAGGGCTGCCCGCCTCGAAACTCCCCCGAATATCCTGCCGATCTAGCCCTCTTGGGCTGGCCCCGATCGTGATCCCTGTCGGGCTGGCGCCCTCTATGTCGCTCTTCCATGCCCTGGGCATACGCCTGTACTCGGGCAATATCCGCCCCGGGCTGGGAAGCCATCGCCATACAACTATCGATCAAGTAGCTGTCCAAACCCATCACATACTGATGTACCCGGTCAGCCATGTCAGCCACAACATGAGGCGCGTACCTAGCCAGGGAGTCGAACTCGAGGCTATACTCCCGGACACTCCTGCCGTCCTGCCTCAGACGTAAAAATCTGTGAACCCTGGCTCGCCTCGTCTCTGGGGGTAGAAAATGGCCAAGAAAAGCCTCCACGAACTCATCCCATACAGCTGGGGGAGCACCCTCACCTCTGGACAACTCCCATGACTCATACCAATTAGCTGCTATGTCGTGCAGCCGATACGATGCCAACTCTACTGACTCAGTCTCGGAGGCCCTAACAAGCCGCAGCGTACGCCGCATCTCTCTGATGAACTCCTGAGGGTCCTCCTCGGGCTTTGACCCGAAGAACTCTGGCGGATTACAGGTCAGGAAATAACGGGCCCTCTCACCGCTCACGTCGTCCGCACGGTCATCCCACCGCTCCGTGCCTGCGAACACACTTTGCTACCGGTCACGGTCAATAGGCGGACTTGCGTCTCTCATAGCCTCCGTCCTCCGCCCACGGGCCGAGAGGCGGAGGCTCGGGCACTGAACCTCGGGGACGGGCGGTGGAGCCGCCTACGTTACGGCGCGGCTGGCTGCGCTCTATGCCCCTACGAAGGTGATGGGGTGGCGGGGCGGCCAGGGGCACAATCTCCCGGCTCGGGTGAGCATGGGCCACAGTAACTCTCTGGGCCCGGCTAGTCTCTCTGCCGGTAGACTTGCCCTTACGGGCGGTGTCGCCTTTCTCGGAGGCATCGGCGAAAACATAGCAATTTCGTCGAAAAGGGTCATCCTGATAATACCGCTCTATCGCACGATCTAAGATCAGAAGGAAAGGTAACATCCTAAATGTCCTGTAGCCTCTTGTTTATAGATGTGGTGCACAACACACCGATAAACAGGACTCTACTAGACACGGCCTGTAGACATTCCGTGGACTAACCGCTCTGATACCACTTTTGCCACGACCCAGCCCCGTAGGCCGTGACTAGTGCCCGATCTGGGCGCTCGTACCCACCTAACATTCATACTCAGATCATGGCAAGTCAAATAGAAACGTATACATACAGAAAAGTGCGACTCCGCGTACACATATACATACATATATCATATATACGGACCGAGAATATACGAACGCAAACATAAGCGAACGGTGCTACCCACAACCCACGTTTATGTCTACGGGCCTCTAACGGTAATAACGGAATCATATGACGGGACGGGGCCCCGCCGTACCCACGAAAAAATATACATAAATGTAACCAACATCGTACAAAAAATGCGGGCCGGACAAGGGAGCTCTTCGGGATAGCCGAATAGGGATCTAAGGGGCGGCTCACCCAAACGTGTATCTGTACCTGCGCGGCATGAAACGCAGCCCCCGAAGAAAGGGGGTCAGTACGAAATATGTACTGAGTATGTAAAGCAGTAACACAATAACTGAATCATACGGAAATAAAGAGGACAGAAAAGTAGTACAGTAACCGGATCTCATAAAACTTACCTTGAACGTAAATCATGCTTTTCAAAATCATTAATGGACTGAGTATCATAATTAAAGAAATCATCATGAACATATGCATACATAACATGCCCCGACCCTCTAATGAGGGACGCGGTAAGTAAAATCATCATATATATACATGTAACGTGCCCCGGCCCTCTAGTGAGGGACGCGGTGAAAGGAATCATCATATGCCATCCTGGCCACCTCCCCGTCATCACATCATCGTCATATGTACACATATATATATAACATGCCCCGGCCCTCTAGTGAGGGACGCGGTGAACAATGCAGTGGAATTGCACGAATACATGCCCTGGCCCGGGACGCAGTGAAAGAAATAGCAACAGCTCGCACGAGCAGAGTAGTGAGAAACCATATGCAATGTAAAACATACGATGTTTGCCAAGACTCGAAAGAACAATCCAGACGATAGATCATTTAAAGAAATCAGACAATAGCCATAAATCATACCTTTCGGAGTTGCGACGAATTATGTCAAAGACAAAACCTTTGGGATCGTTGTACATGGCAAAATATATCATAGAACTCAATGGAATAATCAAAATGATCACTTTTTAATAATCGGAAGTTAGTCAAAAGTCGTTCTTGCATAACGCTCAAAATAAGTCAATTAAGTCAACATGGAAAAAATCTCGGAAATTGGGGGGGGGGGGGGCCCACCTCGGGTCAAGTCGAGGTGGCGTGCGTAAAATCACGAACATTAGGCTTTATGGAGCCACCTATGAAAATCTCAAGGTAATTCGGTTCCATTTGTGAGAGTTATAAATGTTTAAGCTATTTTTCCAACAAAACATAAAGTATCTAATTCAATTCTATTGAATGAAAAAGGGCCAAATCTAAGCTCGGATTCCTAGGAGTAGAGTCGCCCCCGAGGCTCGTATCAAAACCTATTATGCCTAGGACATGCCAAGAGAACAAAAGGTGAAGCTTTACATACCTTAGTTGCGCCTTAGGCTCGTCCAAACTCAAATCCCGTTTCGTCCAAAACCTACAAATGGTCACGTTTACCAAATGTTAACTATAAGGCTTTTGACATTCAATCTTGAATGAGTACTTGTCTACCGAAATTTCGGCAGCACCTCCCCTATAAATACGACACCCCGAGAATTCAACTCGGCCAAAATAATTCAACAACAACACCAACAGCCATTACACGACACAATATAGTATAACTAGTCTTCTTTCCAACATAGTGCGATAGCTTTCATTCCCACTTCACATTTTCAATTCAATACCCACATTCTCATATTCATTTACTAATCAAGATCACTCCAATACAATTCGAAATCATTTCATATCATTCTTACAAGATATTCACAAAATATACAAAATATACAAATTTTCCCACCAAAACCATAATTCGTCCGAACCCTCCATTCTTCGACAAAAATATTCATAACACATTTCCACCTCCCAAATTCATTAACAACAATCATAACTAGCACCTTAACAATTTATTTTCATAATTAGATAAATCTCCCATAATTTCACAAATCCCTCTACAACACTTAACAACTACTTTCCTTGCAATTTTTGGCTAACATTCCTCTACTTACTCCACAAGGCCACTACAACACAATTCACATCAAAATAAAATTGGTTCATTCTTCTATACATATACACATACATTCGGCCACATGCATATACCTCCTATTTTCATGATTTCTATTCTTTTCCACACACTACAACATAAACAAAGGCCTTACAACACATAAAAAGGGATGAAATCTTACCTTTTCTTCCAAAGTCTTTCACTTGTATAAGGTGCTAAATTGATGGAACAAGTTCCCTTTTCTTCCAAAATAACTACACCAAGTTGTAAAGGACCCTTGAATTAGTAGGAATACTGTCACGACCCAACCCCGCAGGCCGTGACTTGTGCCCGAATTGGACACTCGTACGTACCCTCATCCCACCTAAGCTTAATAGCAAAATAAACATGTATAATAATTAAAGATATTGAGATAACGCCCAAAAGCGAGTATGACGCACGAAGGCCGATCAGGCCGTCACAAAGTATATATATACCATCCCCAACGCACACAAACGCACAGAACATATACAGAACTCACTATACATGTCTACAGACCTCTACAAACTGAAAACATAAACATATGACGGGACAGGGCCCCGTCCGTTACCTAAAATCCGAATGTACATACATATCGAGAAAAAAAGCTGTGCAAAATATAAGCTCACGAACAAAGGAGCGCGCGGTAAGCGATAGATGACTAAAAGCGGGCGGATCTATGCGCGTGTACGTGCACGTGGGCATGAAACACTGACCCGAAGAAAGGGGAGTGTACGAAAAATGTCGAATATGTAAAGCGGTACGTAATAAGTAAAAGTTAATATCGGAATAGAGTGTACGGAGAATGAACGAAATACATAAATAATCAAAATGCACCTCAGAAATCATAAATCATGTATGCAGAAAACATATGCCAAAGCCGGCCCTGTTAGGGACTCGGCAATCAGAGCGTGGTCGCCCCCGACACTGGCGCCACAATCATAACAGAGCATATCAGATCAGATGGCCATATGAAGCATAATCATCAAATATCAGCATAGGCGTACATGGCACATCATACACCGTAACCCATGTACGTATAATACACACTCGCCACACGGAGCGCGGCGAACAATGCGAAGAAGTACGCTTGAGAACATATCCTGGCCGGGCTCGGTGTGGGAAACATTGAGGCATCCACGAATGGAGTAGTGAGGAACTAAATGCAATAAAAATACGTGTCCTGATTTACGAGACTCAATGAGGCATAACGAATAACAAATCAAAAGTAATGAAATCGGACGAATCATATTAAGCGAGTTTCGGATATCATAATGAATTACGGAGAAATAACCTTTCTACGATCATTTTCATATTCCAAAATAGTTTATAAGACTTAAGGAAATATTTAAAATAATTTTTTTCATTTAGTAGTTAAAATAGTAGTTAAAACGTTTCCTTAAAAGCGCTCGAGGACCAATCATAAACATAAAAGGATAAAATCGGAATTAGTGGGCCCACCTCGGGGCAACCGAGGCGATGGGCTTGAATCATGTATGTTAGGCCCATGGAATCATCCATATGGATCTTAGGGACGTTCCGTTACTTTCTAGGCAATCTATGAACATTTGCATAAATCTCTCAATCAAAACGTACTTAAAGGATTCAATTCTATTGAACGAAAAAGGGGCATTTTCAAAGCGGATTCCGATGGCGAACACTTTCAAGACGCAAATCCGATACTAGTACACTTAGATCATGCCAAAGAGAGGAACAAAGAAAGCTTTACATACCTTTGCGCCTTTTACGCTCTCCAAAACTCAATTCTCTTTTCGTCCAAAACCTATAAATGGTCAAGTTTACCATAAGTTAACCATAAGGCTTTAGGCATTCATTTTAAACTAATTCTTGTCTAACAAAATTTCCGGCGGCCACCTCCCTATAATTATGACGCCCGAGAATTTAACTCGGCTCAAATACCAACAAACAACCAAACCAATAACATTAATCCACAACAAGAATCACAAACCAACGCGAATAGTCTTCTTTCAACATAAGGCAACAACTTCCCGACTACTTTGCGTTTATAATTCAATATCCATATTTTCCTACTCATTCACTCACCAACATCATCCCAACATCATTTAGAGACATTTCATATAATTTTACATATTCGCAAAATATATAAATTTCCACCGAAGCCATAACTCGTCCAAAACTTCCATTTTTCAACAAACATATTCATAACGCATTTTTCCTTCCTCAAATTCATCAACAACCATCATAACTAGCACCTAAACAATGTAATTTCATAATTCCATCATACTATGTTGAAACGCACACTTTCCTATAGCAACATGTATGAAATTCTAATTCAAACTTAAAGCGTTAAGTCTCCGATTACATCGTAACGATCGCAACGACACAACTAACATATTAAACAAAATAAGTTCAACATGATTCATCACCCTATACACCCCACGGCCAACATGCATATTTCCAACTTCCTTCCATTTTCGTTCTACTTTCATTTCCAATACAAATTCCACAACAATCACAACTATAATACAACATAAAATTCGATATGATCTTACTACATATATTCGGCCATATGCTTCCATACACACTAACTTTGCTACCTTCCAAATTTCCATATTTCTATGCTTTCAACTCATTTTCATATGCTACAACACAAACAAGGCTTCATAACGCAAGGATAAGGGATGAATTCTTACCTTATTCTCTAGTTCTTCTTCACTTGAACTTGTGATCACTTTGATGAATCAAGGCCTCCTTTCCCCAAACCAACTACACCAAGTTGATGAGGCTACTCAAGTTGGTAGGAAAACCCAAAATATAAACTTTTAGAACAAGATTTTTGGTGGCTAATTTTTTCTATGGCAAAAGAAATGGGGTTCTTGGTCTTGCTCTTGTTCCTTTTGTTTTTTCTCTTCTTCTTAGTTCATGAAACTTCTAAGGGGTGATGACATATATATAATACTCTCTTTATTAACTTGTCACATGACCAAGCACGCATGACTAATTCATGTGGGCCATGGGCCCAAAGCTTGGCGAAGCCATGCCCTTTAATTTGGGCCTCGATTCCATGATTTTTTTTTTAGCCCAATTGGTTGCGGATCTTATTTTGTAATTTCCGAGACAAATTTCAAAATTCCAAAATTGCCCTTAGACTTTCCCGACTCTTCCACACTAATATTCTTTCATAACAACTCATGTCTTGCAAGGAAATCAATTATGACTTTATTTCATACAAGTCAAGATTATTCCTAGTTTTTCCAAATGTGCGAAGACACGGGATATAACAAATACCACAAGAAAATAATTTTTGAAGAAAGATTTCAAAGGGGCAAAAATTGAGGGACATGGCCGAATGCCATGTTTCTCTTGCTCTTCATCTTTTGTTTTTCTCCTCTTCTAATTTTCTTGAAACTTCTACACATAATGCCCCCTTTATATAATTATCACATGGATAATTAATAGATCCATGGGCTTGGGCCATTGTATGGCCGGCCACCCCTCTCACTTTTGGGCCTCGTTTTCTTTTTTTTTTTTTAGCCCAATTGGTTATAAATCTTGTTTTGAAATTCCCAAACTAATTTCAAAATTTCAATTTTGCCCTTGGCCTTCTCAATATTTCATTCATATTTTTCAAGAACAACAACATACATATTGGTCAAAATCAACATATTGCCTTATTCTTGCAAATCACAATTTTTTTGTAGCAATTTTCAACTTTCCAAAATTAGCACACTTAAAAAATGGAAATTGCCTCCAAATGCTTCCTTAACATTTACATGACATTAAAATCATACACAACTTAAGTCTTAAGACATACAAAAGTCTCTCGGGATAGTCTTGTCCCTACACTTCTCATACTTCTCAAGTTGTCCACTTGTTCAAAATACGGGATATAACACGGATGACGGGACGGGGCCCGCCGTACATATCGTATATAAACATAATCATATACATCGGAAGAGTATATACCCAAAATATTGGCTCGAACAAAGGGAGACGAACGACGAATGGAAATCCTACTAGGTGGATCACCAAAACGCGTATCATTACTGCCCGGGCATGAAAGCTAACCCGAAGAAAGGGGGTCGCTCATCATGAATATGTACGAGTATGCAAAGCGTGAAGTAACCCGACCGAAGTCATAACCGAAGTAAGGTGTACAAAACGTGAGTATAATAACCCAAATACCAAAGTATTTATATACGAAATACAAATCATACATGTGCGGGAGACAGATATAACCATCAGAATGCCCAAAATGCTTTTTTTATTTTAAAAAACATTTCGTAGTCACATATACGAGAAATAGAACATATCATATAAATTGACATTAACCGAATCAACGGGAACGTACGGCCCGATCCATAAATAATATAATAATAGTGCCGAGGAACGTACGGCCCGATCCATATATCATATAATAATGCGAGCTTGGAACGTACGGCCCGATCTATATATAATATAATAATGCGGTGAACGTACGGCACGATCCATAAATAATATAATAGTCATATATCATCACACCATCATATATCATATGCAAGGCATCATATCATCAAACATCATATCACATATCACATACGGTCCGCAATGGGACCGTGGACGAACGTGGTCGCCACTCCATCTGGGCGCCACAACACATCATACTTGAATATTGTATACCTCCCGAACACGTCATACTTTCTTATCACATCATATATCATATCACATCATACTTCGGAAATCACATCATACTTCGAAATATAACATAGTGCGCACGAACATAACCGGCCCGAGATCCGGCGAAAGAAGTAATAACAAAATGCACGAGCAGAATCGTAGAAAATCATATGCATTGCCAAACTGTTACACCTCGCATTTTGTACATCTGAATATTCCGAGTAAATGGCGGGAAGTTAAGGACAAGGTTATAATTTTTTTTAGAATGTAGAAGTTGCGTATTCGTCCTTTTTATTGGAGAGGAGCATTAAGGGTAAATTTGGGGCAAGGAGAAATTGGAGACTAAAAGTTGGAAAAACACTTCATGAAATAGCCAAGAATGGCCATGAGGTCATGTGGGCCCCGCTCATATGGTTGGCCAATATTTTCATGCCATGAGATGGCACATGTGCACATTACATATTTATGGGACACATATATGTATATGGACAAAAGATGACAAAGAGGGACAATTATTCATCTTTTATAAATTAAAAGAAAGTCTAGAGAATTTGAGAAAAAATTGGAGGGAAAGAAGAGCACATGACCGGCCATGTGCATGGTCATGTGCTTCATATTAATATATATATATATGGAGGGATGACCAAAGGGGGCAAGTGTTCATCATTTTTCTCTCTAGAAAATTCAAGAAAGACTTGGAGAAAAAAGGAGCAACCATTCGGCCAAGGTGGCGAAAATGGTGTCCCTCAAATTTGATTATGGAAAATTATTTCTCTTCTAGTTTGTGACTAAATGTAAGGTCCTCTATCTTGTGGAGTAGTTGTTGGAAGAAGAAACCATTGTTTTGCAAGAACAAGGCTTGGCCGAGAGCAAGAAGTGGGCAAGAAAGGTATGCTTTAAGCTTCTCTATTATATGTCATGCATGGGTTATGAGTGTTGTAGCATGCAAAAATGAATGAAAAACATGAAAATATGGATGTTGAAGTTGAGCCATGGATGTTGATGTTTAGCTACGTGGATGTGTGTGTATGTTTAGGGTGATGAATCAATTCTAGTTAGTATGTTTTGTATTGTTGTAATGTGTAGAGATGAATAAAATTCATGAAAAGGTGTGTGTGTGGTGTGTGTGGCCGTGAGTGGGCTGCCATGGTGTAGGAAAAATGAATTAATGTTAGTTAGTATTCTAGTTGTTGTTGTGATGGATTCTATGTAATGAAAATGAAAGTTTGATTATTCAAATGGAAGTTGTGATGGTTATGGGCTGACTTGGAATGTAATATGATTTGAATATGCTTTCTTGAATTCATGGAAATAATAGACAAATGTATGGAATTGTTGATATAGTTTATGAGTTTGAAAGAAAATAAATGTATTGTTGGAGTCCTTATGGCATTTGGAAGATTCGGGTTGGAATGTCTCGAATATGTTGTGAGTTGAGTATTGATGTTGTTGTTGTGATTGTTGGTTTGGCACGTTGAATTCGGATTGTTGCGGATTAAAATTGGCCATACTTAGAATCTCGGGGATGGCGCATTTACGGAAATCTTTGCGAAATCACTATAGACCAATGTTGATTCAAGATTCGGATTCTTAAGGACTCTAATTAATGTTTGGTAAACATGACCAAATTGTAGATTTTGGCGGGTTTGCAACATATATATATGGAGTACCAGAAGGAGCGGAAAGAGGTATGTAAGGTTTCACTTTCCTTCTTTGGCATGTCTTAGATGTAATAGGCTTGAATACGTGCCTCGGGGACCACTCTAACTCCAGAAATCCGAGATTGAAATTAGTTACTATTCATTCAGTAGAATTGAAGTAAATGTACGCGAATAGTTGAAAGAAATGTCTAACACACCTAGAACTTGCAGAAATAGGATCCGACTACCCTTTAAACTCTCACAAGTAATGTCATAAAAGGTAAAGTACGTAAATTGTGTACGCCGCCTCGTTAGACCCGAGGTGGGCCCATTGTCCCCGGACTTTCCTTATTGTTTCATTTATCAAACGACAAGTGTTGTAACCGTTCTAATAAGAGTAATTCTATGATAACAATGGTAACAATGATGTTAAGGAAAAGAATATGTCTATGAAAAGTATGACAAGAATGATTCCATGACTAAGAGTCTCAAGTTAAGGAGTCAATATGAGTATGAAGGTATCAAATTAGATCTTGATCTTTAATTCTATTCCTTGGTTATGATCTTAGTTTCTAAAGACTCCAGGTATGTGAGTTGTCGTCGTACAAGGTTTATGATTTCCTTCCATGTTTTCTCCTAACGTTATTCTTCGTTGACAGTTTCGCCTTATAATACTAGTTCCTTCAAGGTGAGACATGATGACCATGATTATTCCATAATGCAATCGGAGGCTACCGACCTTACGTCACTCCGATAGAGTTGTAGCTTTCACTTGGGCTCTCATGCATGCTTTATAAAGTGTGTTTTTTTTATAACACCGTGCCTACATGGCCGGGCGAGGTCACACCGCGCCGTCCAATGGGCGGCGAGCTTTGGCGGCCACGCCAGACCAAATAGTGGGCGATTACACCCGGACGGAGGCTCCGGACGCGGGCTCATTACACCGTTCTATATATGGACGGGCAGCTATACACCGATCCTACGTGGTCGGGCGGTTTACTTACAGATATTTACATGTTTTTTTTAAGAAGCTAGCTATCACACCCCAATTTCCGATAGGGTGTGATGGGCACCCGACCCTTATTCAGGGCCGAGCGAACCCTCAGACTATCGTAACACACGTACTCACATTGGGCCCATGGCCAAATCAAATACAAAATTTCAAATCAAATACAAACTTGCGAACGTACAAAATCGTAATATCACAATCACAAAACGGCTTATAGAGCCGCTCACAACACATCCGATGCATATGACTGCTGTCGCAAAGTCTCTAACATGACTCGGATATCATAGTATGCGCAAAGCTCGACTCGGCGGCACTCGGAACAAGTGGAGCTCGCCAATCCCGCCTGGAACATTTCTCGCTAACGTCTTAGCTCACACTCGGGTGTACCTGCGCGGCATGAAACGCAGCCCCCGAAGAAAGGGGGTCAGTACGGAATATGTACTGAGTATGTAAAGCCGAAGTACAGAACGTACAAAATACAGAAGACAGACATAATATACAAAGTATCAAAATATGTAATTAAAATGCAAATCATGCATAGGCTCTTAGAACGGTGGTCGCCCGCCTGTCGTTGGCGCCACGCCACAGCATCACACCAGAAGATTTCAGATCTCCGTAACCCGACAAATCCCCGTAACACATCATAGCCGACCGTACACACCATATCACAGCATCACACCAAACGGAACCCGGCCCTCTGGAGAGGAGCTCGGCGAACCGTAACACAGCATCACACCGGAGTTTATCATATTGCGCACGAGCATAACCGGCCCGGGACTCGGTGAAGGAGGTACAGCCATGAGCACGAGCGGAGTCGTGAGCATACATATGTATAAAATCATAATCATAAATCATAAAGTAAGTAAGAAAATTCATATGCAAAAGTCCAAACGAAACGAAACTTACATTTTTTTCGAAAGTCGTCCAGAATAGGCATAGAAAGGTCGCGGGCCCCACGGACGGGTGTCGACCCCCGTCCAAGCCCGACTAGGGTAGGTAGGGAAAGTTATGTCTTATGAACATACATATTATGTTTGGGGGCGATCCGAGCTCGTATGCGAAAGTTACGGACGTTTGAAGTTCGGGACCCTTTTTGTAGTCAAAATTCTTTACAAAACCTTTGAAATTCATTCTTTTGAAAACTTGAAAATCTTATTTTGGTCCCGTTAAAGAATAGATCTTACGGAACGAACAAAGTACATACCTAAGCTCGGATTCTAAGAGTGGAATTACCCCAAGGCTCGGGTCATAGCCTAATAGTACTAAGACATGCCAAAGAAAGAAAGGTGAGCTTTACATACCTTGGCCGCGTCTTCCTTGCTACGCTTATCCATCCAAACTTGATAGTCTACATGCAAGAGAATTCATCCACTCATTAGTTTCATTATCAATTACTTGCCTTAACCTTTCAAACGCATTCACTTATATTCTGCCGGAATTTCGGCAGCATATCCCCTGTAAGTACACCGTCCCGAGAATTATGGCTCGGCCCAAATCACAACACCCAAACCAACAATCACAATAACAATATCGATAGGTAATTCAGGATATCCAAACCTACATTCAATCTTACCCGAACCCTTTCAAATTAATGAATACGACAACAATGCATTTCTTTCTTTCAAATTCATAAACTACGTCGACAACCTCATATGTTAACAACATCATTTCCATGCATTCAAGAAAACATATTGAAATCACATTAAGCTTCAAATCAGCCCCTCTCTCATACAACACCACCCGAAATCTTCCGAGTTCAACAAGGGCAACAACAACACGTTTCTACCTTCCAAATTCATAAACTACATTAACCATCCACTTGTTAACATAGTCATTAGCATAAAATGTAAGATCTACATAGGAATCATATTAACTTCCAATTCAGCCCACAACCATTATTACTTTAATCTAGATCATCAAACCTTCATTTTCCATCACAAAATTCACAACGACAACAACAAAAATACAAGATAACATTAACTCATTTATTGCACACCAAACAGCCCCTATTCGGCTCACTCCACAACATACAAGCTTTCATGAGTTTCATTTATTTTCTATGCATTACAACAACACCAAAAACATGTTGAATTTAATTAGTTCACCATCTTTACACAACACCATACATACCCACGGCCAAGCACACATACACGGCCACAACCTCATCTCCCATATTCCATGATTTCCATTCATTTCCATACTTCACAACGTATACAAATCATCTACAACATATGAAAATCAAGTTAGAATCATACCTTTCCTTCCATCTTCTCCCTTCCTCGGCTAGAACATAGTTGCAAGGAGGAGTGTTTTTCTTGCTTCAACAATTGTTCCACGTCGACGAGGACCATCAACTTGGTAAGAAAACATGAAGAAAATATTGTTTCCATGACCAAGCAAGAGGGCAGTTCGGCCAGCCACTGCCAGCCGAACCCCTCCCTTCTCTTTTCTCCATTTCTCTCCTTCTCTCTTTCTTGAATTTTCTAGAATTAAAATGACTTGTCTTGTAATTTTCCCCACACACACATATATATATATATATATAAGGGGGCACATGGCCGGTCATGTGCCCCTATTTTTATCCAATTTTTTTCCAATTCTTTTTCTTTTCTTTTCCCTCCAAATCTTTCTTTAAATTTCTAGAAATTTCTCAAGTCACAAAAGATGACTAATATGACCAACATGTCATCTAATTCCATATGTATATATATATATCAAGCTTCCTTTTGTGGCCATGGCCCACCTCACTCTAATTTCATGAAATTTTCAAATTTTTCCATAATACCTTCTTAGTCCCAAATTTTTTCCTTAACGCTTTCTTCCAACAAAATCATAAACCATTTGTCGTAAAACATCGTCGAGAGATAATCTTGTCCATAACTTTTCGCAACCAACTTCAAAATATTCCGACGTGCGAATTGCGAGATATAACATTCTTCCCCCCTTTAGAACATTCGTCCTCGAATGTTCGACTAGTCGTGCGGGGTCGCATAAGCGCCTTGGGGGAGCTCCCTTTTACAGGTATTGTTGTCCTTCATACTCTTTCTTAGGCTATCCGATACCATTCTCTTGTCATACCCCCTTTTCCTTCATACACCTCCCTTTCCTAGTGTCCTGTCGCTCGAGGTTTTTGCAAAACTTCTCGTATTGCCTCAAACACCATCCTGGCCCTTATACACTTATTATTGGTACTTACTTCGGTGGGGGGGGGGGGGGGGGGGCATACCAAATACATTATCATACCAACTGTTCTCCTCCAACTCCTGCATTTCTCTTACCTGCTTCCCCCCTTTTAAGGGTATGCCTATACCATTATCCATTAATGCCTGCTCCTTTTCTGCGCACGAAGAATCTTATACTACCTCCAGGCTGTCCAGAACATACTACTCCTACATAGCCCCTTTCTCATTTCCAAAACATGTTCTGTGCGTTCACATTTTTTTTTTTTTCCGTATCACCTCCGTCATTTTCTAACGTTCATTCTGCCTTGCCTCTTGCCTATCTATAACTTAGTCCTTCGCAATCCTCCGCTTATGGTACTCGTATTCTCAGTCATACATCATAGCCTATTGCTACATCGTTGTCTCGTTTTCTTTTTTTTTTTTTTTTTTTTTTTTTTTTTTGTTCCTTTTTTTTTTTTTTTCCGCTAACTCCTTCTCTTCGCCGACCTGATTCACACCGTCCTGCGTGTCCCTTTAAGGTTTCTGGTCGCTCCACATACCCTAATCCTTCTTAGACTACCTCGATTCCTTATTCGCTCCTTACGCCTAAATTCGTAGGATTTTCAGAAAACTTCCCAGGGGGGTCACCCATCCTGGAATTGCTCTCACGCCAGCACGCTTAACTTTGGAACTTTAATGGAATACGACGCTTCAACGCTTTTCTGACTGCGCCTTTTTCACCGCGTGATCTTCTATACATATTATTGAGTGCGTCGAAGTTTTATCATATCCCCAAAACGCCCTCACGACACATCCGGGCAGCTGTCTTGTTAACACATCCCCATTCGTCACAATTCCTTTTTCCTCCGTACCCTTGTCTTAATCATATCACTTTATCCAAACCTACCAGTCCTCCCAAAGTCGTCGCCTAGTAGCACAAGTCCTTCCAGATTTCCTTACTACCATATTTCCATCGACGTCTTAGTTGCTATTTCGCCACTCATTCCTCGCAGTTAACTTATTCCTAGAAGGTAGCCGTACTTTACAGCTCGGTCAGCTCCTATCACTACTATTAACCCGACTTTTTTTCAAAATATTTTCCAACTCGTATCTCGTTCTCGTAGTATTTCTAGAGAAATTTCGGCAGAGTTCCCTCTGTATTTCTTACCATTCAAAAACCTGCACGCAGGAAATACCAACAGTGCCTCACAGGGCCATCATCACATATACATTCCACATCATACTGTATCGCATCATAGCCACACAGGGCCCTCAATATTCACAAAAAGCCGAAAATATTAAATTTACCTCATAGGCTCCACACGACCACACATATCACATTTTCTTGCTTACCTTCCTTTTCAGTTTCCAGCTTTGCCTTCCAATCGCATACCGACACCTTACTTAACATATATCTTTCGTATCTTTACTTGCCGGCGTGCTTTGCAACCTTCCATACCACTAGTCGCTTCCGCCTGTCAACGCCAGTCCTCTGCCGGGATCAAAGGCCAAGGTCGGGAATTTCCTATAACTTGGCTCTACAGCACGATCTAAGATGCCAAAGAAGAGTGACCATCCTAGATGCCCCGTAGCCTCCTGTTTATAAATGTGGCGCGCTTCACATCATAAACAGGACTCTACCGGACACGACTTTGCAGACAACCCCCTAGGACGAACCTGCTCTGATACCACTTTGTCACACCCCAATTTCCGATAGGGTGTGATGGGCACCCGACCCTTATTCAGGGCCGAGCGAACCCTCAGACTATCGTAACACACGTACTCACATTGGGCCCATGGCCAAATCATAAATACAAAATTTCAAATCAAATACAAACTTGCGAACGTACAAAATCTGTAATATCAATATCACAAAACGACGGCTTATAGAGCCGCTCACAACGAATGTATATCCGATGCATATGACTCTGTCTGCAAAGTCTCTAACATGACTCGGATATCATAGTATGCACAGGCTCTGACTCGGCAGCACTCCGGAACAAGTGGAGCTCGCCAATCCCGCTGGAACATTTCCTGCTAACGTCTTCAGCTCACCTGGGTGTACCTGCGCGGCATGAAACGCAGCCCCCGAAGAAAAAGGGGGTCAGTACGGAATATGTACTGAGTATGTAAAGCAGAAATACAGAACCATAGGAACAAAATACAGAAGATAGACATAATATGCAAAGTATCAAAATATGTAATTAAAATGCAAATCATGCACAGGCCCTTAGAACGGTGGTCGCCCGCCTGTCGTTGGCGCCACGCCACAGCATCACACCAGAAGATTTCAGATCTCCGTAACCCGACAAATCCCCGTAACACATCATAGCCGACCGTACACACCATATCACAGCATCACACCAAACGGAACCCGGCCCTCTGGAGAGGAGCTCGGCGAACCGTAACACAGCATCACACCGGAGTTTATCATATTGCGCACGAGCATAACCGGCCCGGGACTCGGTGAAGGAGGTACAACCATGAGCACGAGCGGAGTCGTGAGCATACATATGTATAAAATCATAATCATAAATCATAAAGTAAGTAAGAAAATTCATATGCAAAAGTCCAAACGAAACGAAACTTACATTTTTTTCGAAAGTCGTCCAGAATAGGCATAGAAAGGTCGCGGGCCCCACGGACGGGTGTCGACCCCCGTCCAAGCCCGACTAGGGTAGGTAGGGGAAAGTTATGTCTTATGAACATACATATTATGTTTGGGGGCGATCCGAGCTCGTATGCGAAAGTTACGGACGTTTGAAGTTCGGGACCCTTTTTGTAGTCAAAATTCTTTACAAAACCTTTGAAATTCATTCTTTTGAAAAACTTGAAAATCTTATTTTGGTCCCGTTAAAGAATAGATCTTACGGAACGAACAAAGTACATACCTAAGCTCGGATTCTAAGAGTGGAATTACCCCAAGGCTCGGGTCATAGCCTAATAGTACTAAGACATGCCAAAGAAAGAAAGGTGAGCTTTACATACCTTGGCCGCGTCTTCCTTGCTACGCTTATCCATCCAAACTTGATAGTCTACATGCAAGAGAATTCATCCACTCATTAGTTTCATTATCAATTACTTGCCTTAACCTTTCAAACGCATTCACTTATATTCTGCCGGAATTTCGGTTAAAGATATCCCCCGTAAGTACACCGTCCCGAGAATTATGGCTCGGCCCAAATCACAACACCCAAACCAACAATCACAATAACAATATCGATAGGTAATTCGGGATATCCAAACCTACATTCAATCTTACCCGAACCCTTTCAAATTAATGAATACGACAACAATGCATTTCTTTCTTTCAAATTCATAAACTACGTCGACAACCTCATATGTTAACAACATCATTTCCATGCATTCAAGAAAACATATTGAAATCACATTAAGCTTCAAATCAGCCCCTCTCTCATACAACACCACCCGAAATCTTCCGAGTTCAACAAGGGCAACAACAACACGTTTCTACCTTCCAAATTCATAAACTACATTAACCATCCACTTGTTAACATAGTCATTAGCATAAAATGTAAGATCTACATAGGAATCATATTAACTTCCAATTCAGCCCACAACCATTATTACTTTAATCTAGATCATCAAACCTTCATTTTCCATCACAAAATTCACAACGACAACAACAAAAATACAAGATAACATTAACTCATTTATTGCACACCAAACAGCCCCTATTCGGCTCACTCCACAACATACAAGCTTTCATGAGTTTCATTTATTTTCTATGCATTACAACAACACCAAAAACATGTTGAATTTAATTAGTTCACCATCTTTACACAACACCATACATACCCACGGCCACACACATACACGGCCACAACCTCATCTCCCATATTCCATGATTTCCATTCATTTCCATACTTCACAACGTATACAAATCATCTACAACATATGAAAATCAAGTTAGAATCATACCTTTCCTTCCATCTTCTCCCTTCTCGGCTAGAACATAGTTGCAAGGAGGAGTGTTTTTCTTGCTTCAACAATTGTTCCACGTCGACGAGGACCATCAACTTGGTAAGAAAACATGAAGAAAATATTGTTTCCATGACCTCCAAGAGGGATTCGCGGCCACCATGCCACCGAACCCCTCCCTTCTCTTTTCTCTTTTCTCTCCTTTCTCTTTCTTGAATTTTCTAGAATTAAAATGACTTGTCTTGTAATTTTCCCCACACACACATATATATATATATATAATGGGAGCACATGGCTGGTCATGTGCCCCTATTTTTATCCAATTTTTTTCCAATTCTTTTTCTTTTCTTTTCCCTCCAAATCTTTCTTTAAATTTCTAGAAATTTCTCAAGTCACAAAAGATGACTAATATGACCAACATGTCATCTAATTCCATATGTATATATATATATATATATCAAGCTTCCATGTGGCCATGGCCCACCTCACTCTAATTTCATGAAATTTTCAAATTTTTCCATAATACCTTCTTAGTCCCAAATTTTTTTCCTTAACGCTTTCTTCCAACAAAATCATAAACCATTTGTCGTAAAACATCGTCGAGAGATAATCTTGTCCATAACTTTTCGCAACCAACTTCAAAATATCCGACGTCGAATTGCGAGATCGTGCGACCCCTCTTCTTGGGGCGTTTCATGCCGCGAGTACACCCAGCGATCGAACGCCACTATGTAAGGATGTTCCGCCGAAGTTGGCAAACTCCATTTGTTGCGAGTGTCGCCGAGTCGCCGTGCTATGCCATGATGCCTTGTTTGAAGTTAGAGACTTTGCAGACACAGTCGTGGGTTTCGGGAGTCAGTTTGTACTATGATACCAGTTTTGTACAGTTACATATTTTAGTTGATTTAAAAGCAACAGAGGAATATTTCAGCAATCTTATTATGTATACTTGACGTAGAGATTCAAAAAAAAAATTAGAACGTAGTAAGAGTCAGTGGGTTCGCTCGGCTCCGGTTACGGAGTCGGGTGCCCATCACACCTGGTGAGATCGGGGTGTGACAAAGTGGTATCGAACGGTCGGTCCAAGGGTTGTACGCAAAGTCGTGTCCGGCGGACAGAGTCTCGTTTTTATGGGTTTGAAGCCGCCACGTTATAGACGGGGAGGGTACGCGGGGCATTTAGGAATTGTTGACCTTCTTCTACGTTCTCGGATCGTGCGATAGAGCCAAGTTATAGGAAATAAGATTCCGTATATTGACCTTTGATTTCGGCGGTAAAACAATGTCGATCGAAGAAAGTGATCGACGATATGGAAGGCTACAAGGCACGCGAGTAAGCGAAAGTAAAAAAGACATATGCCCAGTAGGGTATTGATATACGATTGAAATGCAAAGTCAAAATTGGAAAGGAAAGTAAGCAAGAAAGTGCAATACGTGTGGTCGTGGACGAGCATATGAGGTAAATCTAGTGTTTTTCGGATTTTTATGAATATTGAGAGCCATGTATGGCTATGATACGATGCGACATGATATGATGTATGTATGTATATATGGTGATGGCCTGAGTGACCTTGTTGGTATTCCCGCGTGCGTTTTGAATAGTAAGAAATACGGAAAACTATTTAAAATTTTTCTAGAAATAGTACGAGAATGAGATACAAGTTGGAAAGTACTTTGAAAAAAAAATCGGGTTAACAGTAGCGAAAAAGGTTGATTGAGCTGTAAAGTACGGCTGCCCTCTAGGAATAAGTTAACTGTGGAATGAACAGTGACATAGGAAATAAGACGTCGGTGGAAACATGGTAGTAAGAAATTTGGAAGGACTTGTGCTACTAGACGATGATTTAGAAAGGACCGGCAGGTTTGGATAAAGTGACATGACTAAGACAAAGGTGTGAAGGAAGAAGAATCGTGACGAATAGGAATGTATCGATCAGATAGGCGTGAAAGGTCTTTGAGACGCTTTAAAATGCGGCAAGGCTCCGACGTACTCTAGGGTATGTAATGAAGGTTATGCGGTGAGGGTGGACGCGATCATACCGGCATTAACGCACCGATTTCATTAAAGTCTCAAGGTTAAGCGTCTTTGAGGTAAGAGAAATTTCGGGATGGGTGACCCGCGGGAAGTCTTTCCTAAAAATCCTACAAATTTAGACGTAGGGAGTGAATAAGAGATTGGAGTAGTCTAAGAGAGGCTAGAGTATGTGGAGCGGCCGAAACCTTAAAAGGACACGTAGGATGGTGTGAATCGAGTCGGTGAGAGAAGGAGCCAACGGAGAGAAAGGGATAAAAAGGAAGCGAGACAACAAGGTAGTAATAGGTTATGACGTATAACCGAAAGTACGAGTACCATAAGCGACGGAGCGGTGAAAGGTTGAGTTACGTAAAGACAAGAAACGAGGTAGAGCGAATGCTAGCAGAATCGGTATGACACGGACAAGATGTGAACGAATAGAATACGTTACGAAAATGAGAATAGGACTATGTAAGAGTAGTGCGATGCGAACGACACGAGGTAGCATAAGATTTCCGTGTGCGGAAGGAGACGGAGACATGAATGGATAATGGTATAAGTACACTCCTAAAGGGGGAAGCGAGGGGGAAATGCAAGGATAAGACGGGGAATAGTTACCACGGTAGTATGTTTGATATGGACGCTTCAGCTACAAAGGAAAACCCGCCCGAGGAAGACGAAGTTAGTAAGATCGAGAAGACCGGCGAAGCAATAAGTGTATAAGTGTCACGACCTCCAACCCGTAGGCCATGACTAGTGCCGAAATTTGGACACTCGTATACACTTGTTATCTATAGTCATACACTACTAGCGAATGAGCAGCGAAGTAAGTATAAGGCAAAACATATGCGAGTCGAAGCTACCTAATCTCTGAAGAGTTATACCCCGTAACGATTCGTATTTCGCAAGCCGCAAAGTCGTCATATATATA
Organism: Lycium ferocissimum; assembly: GCF_029784015.1. NCBI lineage: Eukaryota > Viridiplantae > Streptophyta > Magnoliopsida > Solanales > Solanaceae > Lycium > Lycium ferocissimum. The sequence goes on from NW_026716301.1 coordinate 31,712, forward strand.
CATATATAGGGAACGTCCCAACAAAACCAAAAGCCGAGAAGGTAACCTCCATACACAGTTACCATACGGTAAACATATATAGCTACGCAAGCCGACAAGGCCGCCACTTTCTGCAAACGGGTACGCCCCGTACACAAGTCATAACCATATAACAAAACAACAACCACACATAGACCCACCGGGCCCCCGGGGACCTCCCCCGAGT